>NC_137867.1:14885463-15122963 GCF_963924005.1 Protomyctophum bolini | reverse complement strand
GCCACCAAACATTTGAAAAATAAATGTCCTGTCCGATTACTTTGCATCATGCGTTTTCTAAATCTAAAACTTTCTTTTTGGGATTGTGCAGATGCAGCAGTGGTATCTACCGGTAGTTGCTGCACAGAACTGAAAACAACCAAGCCTAATCACCAAGGAGGCTACAGTCCACTCTCTTTGATGTCATAATTACAAATCATACTTCACACACTCAACTGGCTTTTGAGCTAAAGGTCTGTGACTCTGACAGTGTACCATGCAAAGAACAGATGTCCATGTCTCCTCACCCACTCTGGGCAAGCCAGGCATCCCTTATTCACATTCCCCAGATTGTAGAGGGCCATCCCAGGCATGCACAGGCAAGATGAAACCCACCTGGGCAGACCCTGGTGAATTCCAGTCATTCTCACAGACTCATACTGGGAATCTTGGGGCATGCGACCATTCTATGAATTTGTACAGTTCTTTCTGTCTCCCCCCCCCCCCCCCCCCCGATTTATTATTTTCCCACTGCGTTTACCTCATGACACATGAACAACTCCATGGCTGGCACATATAGGGTACTCCGCGTTCTCTCTCAGGGTTATGGCCATCGTGTACCCTATCACCCGCCTGGTTTACTGTTGTTTGCTTGGCGTTGATGTAAGGGAACACAGAGAGGGGCGCTGGGTCGGACTATAGACACCAGCCATTGTTTCTCAGCGACCCCATTCGGGGTCATTTAGCATGTGACACCTCCAGGGGCACACGGTGCATTACCAAAGGCACAGAGCGGCCATAAACGTGCCAGCCTCCTCTCTCTGACCCCAACCTGGATAATGAGAAACGAGGCAAAAAGTGAAACTGGGTGGGGTGAAAATGACACGATGGACTAGAGAACAGGTCACGAGGGCACAAAGGGGCCTTTAAATTGGAAAAAGGGAGCATACCTCTCTTACACCCAAAACGAGGGGCGTGATCAATGGCTTTTGTTTACAGTAAGAGATAGACCTAATTGTAGCATGCAGGTATGGCCACACCTTGCCTGAGGAGGACTACATGTAAGGGAAAGAGAACTGGCGGGGGAGGGGGGTACACTGAGAATGGGCCCTGCATTAACAAATTGATTTGTGAGCGAGTGCCAGGCATTCTCAACTACCAGCAGAGTCTGTAAGCCCTAAGCCATGTGGATGTTGGGCTCATCAGCCCATAGACCTGAGGCCGATTCTAAAAATGCCTTCTAAATCCTTTTCTGAAAAACACTTTTTTTAAAACAAATTATGTTGCCATCCACTTATGTGACATAGATTCTGTCCTGGCCTAGCTTAACGTATAGACGTATAGAACAGGTCACTTCTAGAGCTAAAAGTGTTTCAGGAAGCTCTCACGCACAAAATATGGGGTGCATACTTAGTTTAGACTAGTCATTGGTTAGACATGCGTTAAGGTTAGGTTTAGGTGTGCTGCCCCGTGGGAGGTTAAGTTTAGGGTGAGGGTTTGAGATAGGTTGTAGGAGTAATGACTGGTCCAACCATGACTAGTCTAAACCAAAAACTGTCTTAACTAAGTGCTGCACCATCATTTCAATATAGTATAGAACAATTCCCATAAAAGCAAAAGGTAGACAGGAATCTATCGTACACTTTAAAAACAATCATACATACAGAATCACATTCAATAATACAGAGGCTTTTGAGATTTGACCAAACCAAGGAAGAGTCTCAAAGCATTGTGGTTTTTCGATCAAGCTTTTAATGAAAAGATCATAAAATAACAGTTTATTTTTCCTCACTGCTGTACATTAAGACTGCAAGGTTGTGAGTGCTGAGGTCAGCTGTATTTACGCTTTCTTTTTATGACACTTTGAGTTAGTGAGCCCCATCTCTGTGAAGTGGTGATGGCTCTGACCTGAATACATCGCTCTCTGAGCAGCGAGTCCTGCCCGGGTGCTGCCACTAGCCACAGGGTGGGTCACACAGTCTCACCTTAAATACCACTGTGTAAGTAGAGGAAAACCAGTTTGAAAGTTTACAACTTAAAAAAAGGGAATGCAACTGTGGTATTAATGTGTGCATGAGCTGAAGTGTATGTGTGTGTGTGTGGGGGGTGTGTGCACACGCGCAAGGAAAAGTGTTTGGGTGTGTACACCTTTTCTACGGGAAGTATGTCTGCAAAGGGGGAAGGCTTGTCAGCCCTCAATTATTCATAGGCAAAGACCCTACATGTTCATTCCAGGGCCGCTGAGCCCCGGATCCTGATACATTATTGAGAGGCTGTTCATGAAGAAGACGGACCAGCGAGAAGCTTGATACACCCACCTCATGGACAGCTCCATGTAATCAACTTTTCAAGTACGAGTTTAGCAGCTAATGTCTTGATGTCTTCCATCAACAGAGTGTCAATAAGGTTACACCGTGCCGTTATAAATTCAAACAAAAAGTTAAAATGGAGAAAAGTATGCTGTGGAAAAAGAGAAATCGATATTTCTGTCACACGCAAAAAAAAAAGAAGAGAAAACTATGAACATACAAATGTATGCAGAGATGTAATGGCAAGTTAGCATATTGCTGTAAACACTGAAAGTTTTGAGGTATTTTTTTCTTCTGTAGTCACTACTGCACAATGTCACTAGGAGGTAAATGAATACTGATGTGGAAAGATGCAAAATGCGGAGAACTCAAGTCACCTGGCATGGCTACAGGGACAGCAGAAGGGTCAAAGGGCTAAGTGGCGGGTCAGGTGTCACTAGGGAAAAGCAAGGGACAGTAAAGCTTACATGGCCTCATCACACTTGGGAGTGGGTGAGTGGCAACGCACCGGAGTCATTTATACACTAGCTTTGGTTTAGTCTGCCAAGGAGGTACATCTCCATAATAACTGGACAGACCAGCCCCTCTACTGTGGGGTAAACCTGGAGAGGATGCAGGGTATCAAAGCGGTTTAAAAGCTGGCCATCAGCCATAACAATGCCAAGAAATTATATGGAAAGTTCCAACGTTGAGTACAATCTCACAGAGTTGGGTTTCCTGCTTTGTACATTGAGGGTTTTTAAAGCTTTTGTAACACTGCATAAATGATATTAAACAAACAAATAAAGATGACAGCGAGGAAGCGGGGTAAACCATCAGTTAATGAGAAATGATATGAGAGCGACTGGGGGTTCTTCCCAGAGGCTTTTGAGAAACGTACAAAGTGCACTTAGTAAAGCTATCTCAACCCACATTTCTAAAAAAAGAAAAACTCCACTTCGGAGACACTGAAAAACAAGAGCACGACAGACGTAGTGGTGAGTGGTTTAAGACGACAAAAAAAAGAATTAACAATAGTCACATAAAAGCACATCGTCATTCAGAGACGAAGCGAGGCAAGGTGTTGATTGTGTGTATGTTTCAGATGTGTTGAGTATGTTTTTTTTCCTCTTATATAAATGGCGTGGCAACACCCAGGTAGAGCATGTTTGTGAAGATACAGTAGCCTCTATTCTGCACGGACGGGTCAGTAACCCGCCTGTCTCCAGACACAAGAAACACAAAGGAGTTAAAAATCAATCCCTCCCTGTGTGCCGTCATTCAGTGAGTACCCAAGGACACATGGGCACATTAACACCCATAGTGAAATCACATGAAAGAAAAAAAAATACCTACAGACTGTCAGTTATAACTGAGAAAAGAAGATATTAAATGCCATATACCATTTTTCTTTGAGTCTCTGTGATGAGAAAGAAAGATCAGTTCTCCCACCCAAAAAGTCAACTTCACAGATTATGGTTAATGGCTATGTTTTGCGTCTCATTTTTGATTCTCAGCTTGAAATCCTCAAACAAAAACAAAAAAGGGTCCTGCCATCACCTCAGCCTCACACACTGAGATAATTCTATACAGAGGTGAGGGCAGGACCAGAAATAAATACATTCATCACTGACAACAATAGACATTTGATAAAAAAAGAACACTGTCAATAAGTGTTTGCACCAACTTTGCATGAGGCCCGGCCAGGCAGAGGTTTGTGCTGCTTTTACACACAGAACACAGTCAGCAAAAAAAATCCATAGACTCAAATCATGATAAAAAGCAGAAACAAAATGACATGAACATTCACAGTTAAGACTTTTACCAGAAAAAAAAAAGAACAAGTTTACATGCAAATAACAAAATCAAAGCTACGATCCTCCAGAAAGGTTTGACAGCTCCGCTGCCCAGCATCAGCGAGGTACCATGAAAGATGACTAGAATAAGACCCCAAACCCTTCAAGCATCACCCACCCGACACCCACATTAAGAAACCCACGCAGCAGAGATAGTCCTCAAGTGCATTTGGGTAAACATGGAGACACAACATAGAGCCAAGGACACTGGCTAACAATGCCTTTTGATTAATATGTCAAGGACACATTGCCCACCCCCCACCGTTGCTGTCCCATCTGAAGACAGGCCAGAGGGCAGGGGGGACGGGGTGTGCAGGGTCAACCCAAAGCCAGCTGGCAAAGAGGGGGACGCCCTGAAACTGCACATCAACCCCCTCTATCTAATAGAATATGCAGCAGTTCACACCGCATGTTTGAAGCTATGCTTTTGTTTTGGCAGCAACCTGTGTTAAAGCATCATCTTTTTCTTTTTACATTACACACAAAACCACCTCTATGACTGGCCGAGCCTCGACTGAGGTCTGTAAAACTGTAAAAGTTTATGTAAACAATGAGATAAATATGTATCTTTTTAGAGCCACACATGGTTCCATAATCATTCAAATGTGCTTTGGTTTAAAAAATAGTTTGTGGATTTGGGTATGAGCTTTTTTTTTATCTTAGTTCTTTGTACAACTTTGCAACTATTTCTGAACATATAGCCTGATTTATAGTTGTGTATCAGTGTTACTCACAAAAATAGCACATTTACAAGCTCACAATGTAACTGACATGTTGTGAGCTTGTTGCTCTGCTATTCGGTGTGCAAAACGGTGCACAACCAGGTATAAATGAGGCATAGTGTGTTACTAACTAAAATGTAGACTTGTTTTGAGCTGCCAGGCCTTTGTCAAGGCTCTTTGTGTTAGTTGAAAAAGTACCCCCCTTTTTGTCTTAAATATGAAACTAGTGTTTTGCTTTTCCCATGATTAAAATACAGAGAAATCGATACAATACTATGTCTTACAAATGTAGCTGAGAGTCCTACATTCATAGTTGCAGAACAATCCCTGAAGTATCTGAGTAGTAGTAGTAGTAGTAGTAGTAATAGTATGGTCACAGTTTGGAGTTCGTAGTTTTCTTCTTTCGTCAAACGAGTAAACGTTCGACTGCAGCTGCAACATTTTTCTTTTTGCAGAGATGGCTAGAGATCTTGTACAAAAACACCGTTTGCATGACAGACTTTATGCTGTACTGCAGTAAGTGCTGACAAGTACAATAACGTTTGAAGGCAATGCATTGTGGACTCCCTCTCAAGCTACAAGAGATCACAAGCAAAATAAAGGAAACAGGCGCTAGATAGCATATCTGTAGGTGGGGGCGGGGGGAGTGTGAGAAATCCATAAATTTATCATGCAATCACTAAGCAGTAACTGCTTTTACAGCAAGACACCAACATAACATTGTAACAACTCTGGGAGTCCAAGACGCAGGTACCTTAAACGGTAGTGATGCTTGTTTGACTGTAGCTGCATCCCCATGATAACAAACATTTCACAGACCATAACATGAGGACAAAAGAGGAATAGAAATGGAAAAAACAAGGGGGAAAAAGGTTAAAACTGAGGAATGCCTATAACAAAAACCTGTACTGAAGGTTCATGCTCCACAGTGTAACTGTTAGGAGTCTAAATACACTGGACAGTTTTCAGAGGGAGTCTGAGGGACCGAGTGACCATAGAGGGGACAAAGTCGCTTACAGTTAATTAAAGCTAAAGAGGTGATTCTTTAACATGATAGATCCATTCTGGGGTTTGAGGGAATACAATCAGTACAAATGGATGCTGCACGAAGTGGATGGGATGTTCCAACTGTCCAGTGCATTTCTCTCCCTTCTTGTTACAAGTTTTCACAAGTCTGGCAAAAAAAAAAAAGCCTTAACAAGCTAACTTGAACTTCACATTAAAATTGTGATTATAATTCCTATCTTTTCTTTTTTTTTTGGTCTGAACAGAACACATACAATGTCATCAAGTCCTGTTTTTAAAAAATCAGGGAATATAAAGTGATAAGGACTCTGGATACAAACAAAAAGAGAAAAACATGTCCAGGAAACGTGTTTTACACTTTACAGTTTCTTTAGGTTGTAAAGTTTTACATTAATACCAGCCCACCAATCAGCACAAGCTTTCCTTGCAAACCGCACAAGAAACTCTCTCCTCAGCCTCAGAGTCATTGGTCAAGATTCCATCATAAGAGTGGATTTCTTTGTCTGGGACTTAGAATATAATCATAATTTGTTTTTTTTATACAGTAAAAAGATAAATCAAAAGTGAAATAATTTAGTATGCTATATATCTTAAGTACATTTTTTTTATAACTTTGGTTATGAACTTGTCTAGCAATGTTTGTTAGTCAGCTCTGTCCTCCTCAACATTCATAAGATCTTTGGAACACTGTGCATCTAAACTAACTAACCACTATTGGCTCCAGACAGGAAGTGACAGTACATTGTGAAGTGGGGGCACGTTGAGCAGAGCACCCAGAAAAAGCTATATTTATGACAAGTTAAAAACAAACGGCTAAAAGCAATGTTAACGTGTAAAATCCATAAGCATTAAAAACCTGTGTTGAGAGATGGGCAGGTTAAAGCATCAGGTGAAAAGGAACCGTAATCTACACACTTTATACAATTAATTACATAGGAACTTTCAACTAATCAACATAGAGTTTGTAAGAGTAATCAGAGGTAGCGAGGTCACAAGCCTATACAAATAGACTTTTTTTCTGAGGGGAGGAAAGCTATACAGACAAAAAAAAAAAAAAAGGGAAAGAAAAAAAAGCGTACCCACTGAACATAAATGTTCAGTCTACAACACCTTCTCCCTCCCCAGTAAACTAACCCCAAACCCACCCCTACAATCCCCCCCCCCCCCCCCCCCCCACATGAAGAAATTATCCCCAAGACCTTCCAGTTTGAACATTCACTGAAACATTACTTTAGTTTTAGTTCATGTAAGTAAAACAAGTACCTCAAGGGGTTCGTCTTTCGCTCCTGCGTTTCACTCTCAGGAGTTCTAGCAGGCAAAAAAAAAAATCGAAAGAAATAGCATCCTCTCTCTATATACCCCTGGCAAACAGCTGGAAAGAGGATTGACTGTCTGTGGTAAGAACAAAAATCTGATCCAATGAGTCAGCCTACCTGGAACACACCCCCTTTCAGGACTTCAGTTAAAGCAAGGAGATGGTCCCCAACCCCAGTAAAACCCCTCGCCTCTTTCACACATAACCCCATCGCCAGCACGACCAAGAATAAAGCTGTCTGGGTAAAATATAATCTTTGCTTCTGAATTATTGCCTGTGGTGTTTGCATGGGTTTTTTGGTCAATGTGATGTTTACCGGGAATATTCTGAAGTCGGGGGTGGTGGGGGGGACGACGACAACAACAAAGGATTCCAAACTCCCACAGGGTAAAGGAGGGAGTCTGTTGAAGGTGTGTATGAGGTGTGTGTGTGGAGGGGTAAGGTGGTCGCCCACATTCACATTTTCCAAAACTTGTACAACACAGTGCCATGCCACTCCAGCATGGCTTGGCCACTTTACAGACAGAGGAGTATGTCGACCCTCCAGATCTCCTGAGAGGTGAGAAGTCGTCATCTGAGGTGTGGTCTGATATAAAGGGGGGCTGATGCGATCCCACCATCATTCAGACCCCCGTTCCACTGGCCAACAGCTACATCATATACTTGGCTGTGGTGGGGGATGGAGGGGTGGGGGGGGACTAGACTGGAATCAATATGTAGAAACGTGTAAATGTGTGTGTGCATTTCTTTGCTTGCGAAATGGGAAAAAAAAGAATAAAATAGAGCAAGATTATTTTTTTCTTTTTTCTTTTCCTTTCCCAGAGTTCTTTGGCTTGATGCGATGTTTTTCTTCTTTTAAGTGGGCGAGGTGTGCATTCTCAGGTGGCTGATAAGGTTGCGCTGTTGGGTGAACTTCCCCCCGCATAGCTGGCATTCGTACGGCTTTTCGCCCGAGTGGACACGCATGTGCTCCGTCAGGCGGTACTGGCGCGTGAAGCGCATGCCGCACTCCTCACACGCGAACGGCTTGAGGCCCAGGTGGCTGCGCATGTGGCGCGTCATGGTGCCCCTCTGGGTGAACATCTTGCCACAGATGTTGCAGGGGAAGGGCCTGGTCAGCCAGTGGCTCTTCTCGTGTTGCCTCAGAGTTGCGGGGTCTTTGTAGCTCTTGCTGCAGACGGTGCACTTGAAAGGCCGTGGCTCAGAGCCGCTGAAGCTGGCCGGTCCTACGGGTGCCGAGAGGTCCTCGGCCTCCTCATCTTCCTCCTCCTTCACATAGGTCCCGCTCTCTTCTTTGATGTACAGCTCATCCTCTGTGTGCGCCTCCACATGGGCATTAAGCTGCTCGGAGCTGGGGAAGCCCTTCCCGCACGGGATACAGACATAGAGGTTGTCCCCAAACGCCGGCTCAAAGCCTTCCTGGCGGTACACATAGTGGGCACTGTGCGCTCCTCCGGCACCTCCCTTTCCTCCTCCGCTTTCTCCGTCACTTTGACCACTTTCATCGCTGTGGTCCTGGCCATTCTCACCCCCCTCCTCCTCTTCTTTACACTGGAAGGACTGATCGGAGGCAAAGCCGCTGCCTCCAGCCCCACTGCTGGAGGAGCGGCCTTCTTTGGGCCCCACAATGACCCCGTTAACCAGGGGCCGCTCCTGCTCCTCAGACTTAAGCCCAGAGGCATCTCTCTTAGGCCACTCCTTCTTGCGGGAGACCTGACGAGTTCGCTTGCTGGGCGGTGGACCGTCGGACTGGTTCTGGGCTTCCTCTGCCGCCTTCGAGGTGGGGGTGAGCTCTGTGGGCTCCGGACCACTATGGTCCAGACCTGGCAGGGTGGTGGAGGAGTCGTCCAGTGAGGCACTGTTGGTTGTGGATACTGAGGCAGATTGAGGAGACTCTTGGGAGTTGCTGTGCGGGCTGAGTGCGTCAGTGGCCATACCTGCAGAAGGAGGGCTCTTCTTGGACAGGTCCAGTCCAAGGTCTGGCTCCCCGGCGCTACCGCCACTGCTGAGGTTGCCGTTGCTGCTGCCGTTGCCGCCATTGCCGTTCTTCCCGGAGCTGCCGACGAACATCTCGTCGTCCGAGAGCTTGTCCCGAAGGCCTTCGTCTGGCTGTGGCTGGTCGGCATCTGAAGGGGTTGGGGTGTAGTGGTTATTAGGCCCAGCAGGGGTGGAGGAGGAAAGGCGCTGGTTGTTGAGGCGTAAACGGCTGAGGGGACCCGGGGTGGAGGGTTTTCCTGGCAGGGGCTTCCCGCCACTGCGCTTGAGCTTCTTTCTGCACAGGGCGGCGAGGTCATGGAGCTGGAGGTAGCTGGCTGCGGTTAAGAGGGCACTGAAGTTCTGCTCGTTGCTCTGCTCCGACGAAGACATGAGCTTCCCAGTGTAGATGAAGTCCAGGACCTGCCTGAACACAGAGGGGTTGACCATCTCCGTGTCCAGGTTGATGAGGTTGTCGTGGAGGACCAGGGATTTGAAATATATGCTGCTGGCCGCCAGGATGTTCTTGTGGGCACGGAAGAGCGCGTTCTCCACCACGATGATGACATCACACAGGAAGCCCTTGGCTCTCTGCTGGTTGAGTTGCAGCAGCAGTTGTTTGGCATGATTTGGCAGTTCCATTTCCACCTTCCTTCTCTCTCTCTCTCTCTCTTCCTACACGAGCACCACCTGAAGCTGAAAGCAAAAAGTAGAAAGAAAAAGAGGATATGGTTAACGTTACCAGAAATGTACATGTTTACAGGTTTTGCTAGTGATATGTTATTGATCATATAAATAGCACTTTTTTTAACAGGAAAGATGACAACACAAATGGGGAAAGGGAAGATTAAAAAAACCTAATGATTCCAAGTCTCAAGAGAATGCTCCCAATCTAGAAGAGTCTTGGATTCACCACAGCCTTAAGCAAGAATCGGTTAGCACGTGTCTGACGGATCATTTCAACATCTCCCAAGATGTGTTTCAAACCTTAGTGAGAGCACATACATCTAAGCTCTTAAACCTCATGGGGAAATTAGTAAACAGTAAACACTAAACAGCCAGCGCAGCATGCCACATAACCACTGTGGCTGGGAAACAGTGGCCCTTCCCTCCCTCTCAGCGTCCTTTTTCAAACAAATTGCCACACTGCATGTATCAGGTTCTGAACCATACACCGTGCCACTGTTCTGGCACAAAAGCCAAAATGGGTGGGTAGGAAGAAAGGGTAAAATGGTTACTTTTCTAAGCTACCTGCTCTCAGCTTCTTGTCCGTATCTCCAGAGCGCAACTCCAGTTTCGGTGGGGTGCCCTCTTTGGAGGGCTGGGCTCATGCTACTCTCCATTAGGTCATGGTAATGTCAGCCCGTGCCTATTGTCTGGGGGTGGGGGTCGGTGGCACTGCAGGGCCGGGGGGGAGGGATTAGGTGACACCTGAGCAGGTAAAACTACACAGAGCTGGGGCAGAGGGAGGGGGGGGTCAGGAGGGTGTGGCTGAAAAGACAGCTACAGCACCACCCGATCCTCGGAAGAGGCCCTCGTACAGAACTGGGGCCGATGAATCTCAATCATGCCGTGTTTTACTAACCTACATATTAAGTACCCATTCAATTGTATTATATTATATAAGTAGTTGTAGTTAATAGAGGGACACTATGCATACCTTCCATTATAATCTGAGTTACAGTCAGACAAATTAAATGTTAGCAATAGCCAAGTGTTTTGACTGAAGCATGAAGGTCTATCCCTGACCCCTGTTCTGCATGCTCTCTTTAGCCTTCAACATGCTGGCAAAATGTTCATACAGCCTTAATGCCACTGATCACAGTCTGGTATACCGCATTACAAGAGATTATGCTGTAACGCAGAGACGCTTTACTCAAGCCATAAATACATGTGAAAATGTACCACTTCTACCCCATGCCAACCTAGAGATTTACTTTATTTATCTCATGCAATGCACAGTAGGGAAGACCAGAGTGGTTCCAAACTTTAGTCAAAAGTGTCAAGAGCAAAACCCTTGAATGCAAACAAATGCAGCAGAACTTTGTTTATCCAAAACCACTATCTGGGATAGGGGCTTGTCAAATGACTGAAAATGTTTTGACTTGTGATATACAGAGCCAAAGCTTAAAACCACAGGCTCTAAAGCAGCCTACACTGGCTATATGGGAAATGTATAATAGAATATACATACAAATGTACAATTGCATTTATGTCATTGAAAACTTCATCACTATTTTTTCTTTACATTTTATCAGTCTGCTTTACAATATAACATAGTAAATCCAGTCTGTCAACTTCTCCCATTTAACCCATTTTGACCTGGGAAAGATTCTACAAATGTCATGACAGTTTTCTGAAAAACCCTATGTTTCTATGTCAGTCGTTCTCAAGGATTTTCATGTCAAGGACCCCCAAGATTATGTAATTGGCCGCCGACCCCCATCTGAAAATATCTTGTCCCAGGGACCCCCCCAGAAGCAAAGATTTGAATTAAAAACTTTGGCTCTGAAATAATATATATTCAAAGATGTGCGCTACGTTTTCATGATTTTTCAAAAATAGCAGACCTACAAACTCGTAGCACAGCACTCGGTGCCGCGCTATGAGCTTGTAGTTCTGCTATTTTTTAATAGCTAAAGTATAACTTCATTCTTAAAAGTTAAAACACCAAAAGGGGTTCCGGCCAAAAATGGATTAAAACAAATAATTATCAATTTGATTGATTCTTGATATTCGACAACGCCAACATGAAGGTTATGGAATTCTTAAGCAAAACTGCATTTATCATTAACAATAAGATAAATATTGATAATATAATGATATTGCGTCAAGTTGCCATTTAAAAGCATAATACAAGAGGGGGTGGGGGACTGTAAAAGCTGCTTCCTGAAAGACCCGGCAAAAAAAGATACAAGACAAAATGGGGAATACTGAACTAAAACTGGTTGGCTGGCTGATGTAGCAATCCAGACATACTGTGTTGCGCTCAAATAGCAGGGCTGGCTGATACAATCAGCTGGAGTGATCATTACGCTCTGGCCCAGGCCTGGGCTTGCCTCCTCTGCGTTGACACTTCTACCCATGGTCTTCCCTTCCCCCTCTCGTTCTCCTGTTTCTCCTTTCTTTTCTCTCTCACTCCATTCTTTCATCCTCACCAACCTCATGAAGGGCACACAAACCCAACCCCAAGGAGCTGATCACCCCCAGCACACCTCTGGCCAACGTGAATCCTAACGCCAGATTTATACCTTGTGGCGAGCCATGTTGCACACCAAAAATAGGTCTACAAGCTTACAACGTGCCATGGTGCGACACCTTTTGAGCTTGCAGATCGACTATTTTCAGTGCACAACCAAGTATAAATAAGGTGTAATGAAGCCAGTTTATAAACACATAACCTGCATCAGTGGCAGGATGCACTTCCAACCTTGTAGGCAGTTCGAATGGAAGGGCCTCGACCATGATGCCAACCAGGACACACACACACACACACACACACACACACCATGATGCCAACCAGGACACACACACACACACACACACACACACACAGTATGGGGATTCAAGACTAGAGGCTTTTCCAGCAAACCTACGTAAAAGGGGGCAGGGCTCAGACGAATCCAGATCAGGGGGAAAAAAATCCCCCCCACACATACAGCTACCCTTTCTCCCAGGCCCCTCCTGTGTTGTGCTGTGCCGGCTGGATTCCAGGGAGCTGCTAATGGATTATGCCTGATCTATATGCAGCAACGGTGGCCGGTGGGACACGTGTAGTGCCAGATCCCCGTATACTACTGGTACTGCCCAGGAGAACACAGACTTAATGCCACAGGGGGCAGATCAGGTGCGCGACCACCTATTAGGTCGCACTGCAACTTACACTTGCGGACCGGACATTTTCAATATCAGAGGCCCACGTTAAAAGTGATTATGCAACCTCTCCAGTGGGAAAGTATCACAGACAGACTCATGTTAGGGGACAGATTCAGTTGCTGTAATGAGGAATGGGTATCCATTAATACAGCAAGAAGCACAACAACAGAAAGCACATCTCCCAGGACTGCAGAGACTGAGAGGGTACAACTTCCAGTCCAGATACGAGTCATGTTAAGAGTGCAATATCTCCAAGCTGCTGGATCACTACACTCAGTCCCTTGAGAGAAGTGGTGTGAGCTGGCAGGAAGGGCTCAGAGATGGCAAGATGGCTGCTCAAGAGGGCCATAATGAATTATTGACACCACCCGTGAAATGACACATTCTGAGACCAAATATGGCACCACATACCAACCATGGCCAACCCTGGGACTGGACTGGGGACCAGGGGTAGATGTTGCCCTTAAGCATAGGCACCGGATCAGCTTACCCTGCCCGCAATCTTAACCTTTTCAAAAACTGACCCTGGCTTAATGATACATGGGACGGTGGGGGTAAGGCAACCTCATTTTAAAAACACAGTGCCCTTACTGCTTACACTCAAGACATGACCATGTCAAGCACCTAACTTGTGTGAGGTACCTCTCTGACTCATAGAAGCAGACAGGCTTTAACTGTCTGTCGTTGAGGTGGCACTGTATATTAAATGTACACAGACCATATAGACATGCCTATTGAATAAGGATAAATAAGACCATTATGTCAATGTGTGACAGAATACGAAACATGGGAAGATTAGCATGAAGTTTCCCCCCAGCAGTGAATCTCCTCCAAATAAAGAAGAAAACTGGTTACAGAGTGGTAAGCTGGGTGATCTGGTTTGTCTTCATTTGCCGCTTCCTCTCTTTTAAAACCTTCTCCACTGAAGTATAAGGGGTCAAACAACAGGGTAATAAATCTATCTGGTCTTTCTGAGTCGGTGTCCGTGCAGAAGGGGACTGCCAAAGTGGAGAAATCTGGACTAGTCTCTAGAATAGAGGGGAGAAAAAAGGAGAGTGAGGGCAGAGGTGAGGCAAAGTCCAGTGGTGCAACAACTAGTAAAGAACACGCACCCTATGGACTAATGCTGACGGCCAACGAATCAACCTGAATCTTTCAACACATTTAAAACCTCATTTATTGTAACATTTGGAACAATATACTGTGATGCCCCCTCTAGGTGTGAGGTAAGGCCTGTTTGGAGCACACACACACACACACACACACACACACACACACACACACACACACACACACACACACACACACAACTAAAGGTTCTGCTGCATAGACAGACTCCCACTCACCCACTCCCCCCCCTTCCGTATCTGCTGGTGGGCAAAGGGAGTGGGGGAGGGTCTGGGGGGATGGTACAAAGCCAGTTTGAAATGCAAACACCTAGCAACCAGCTCACAGCCATTTCAACATGGCCAACGGGCTGCTGCTGCATGGGCAAGGCTGAACCCTGTTGTAATCAGGGGTGTTGCAATTATCCTGAGTTTCAGTTTCCCCTGCAGTGAAAGGGTGGCCTACAATACAGCATTGACATGAAACAGAATAGCAGCACCTTTAGCCTACACATTCAATAGGATCCTCTGCACCTGTGTAATACACACCTAAATAAAGAGAAGAGTATACATGTATGCATTTGAATTTTCACCTTTTTAAATAAAGGAAAATATTGGTATTAATTTAACCTCGAGTGTAAAACTGTAGGATTTAACTGTGTGATACTGGGTGCATGTGTTTGGTCCTATGTACCAACAGTCTGACAGTCCCAACACCCTACCCAAAAACCAAACCCTAACCTCACAGGAAGCCACAGGTTAGTTTTAACCTGCCACGCATGTCGGGAGCCACGGGTGAGTTTTAACTGGCCATGCATGCATGTCGGAAGCGACGTTGTCGGACTTAGTGCGCATCCCTTATATTTACTGTTAGACATACTGTTACTTAGACTAGAATAGATAGATCTAGGTCTATAAAACAATTGCTACAAATGACTGAGTGGTTGCCATTTAACGGCAACTAAGCATTACTGAAACATTACTGAAAATGTGAGCATTTAAAGGAAAACGTCCCTTTAAATAATTTGAAATTCCGTTTTCCAGTTCGAGCGGTAGTCCGACCATTGTTTCCGCATGTTGGACTGTTGGTGTGTCTAATCTTAGTGTGTCTTCATTTGCATCAACCTTTGTGCAAATTAACCGTCATTTTCTTTTAGACAATAATGCCTATAATAATAATGCCATAATCTCGATAGTTTAGTTATGCCTTCGTTAGCGTTACATCATTGCAATGTGCGTTTAAGCCCCAACCACACCATGCAACTCCTTGGGTCCAAACGCTTGCATGGGTTGAGACGGTTTTAGCGTTGTCCCAGTGGTGTGATATGTCCTGTTGCACGTTGACGCGTGTCATCCCTACTCCCTAGTGATTCAACGCATGGAATTCAATGGCCCAAACCACACCAATGGGTCACCATGCAACTCAGAAATATATGTTTTGTTAATTAAAGCAGCCTGTATTGATGATTAAAAAAAAGTCAGAATCTGACCGAGTCAGACCAAAAAGGTCTTTGGTGAGACCACCTGGTCGCGCAAAGTCAAAATAAAGTTCTTTCATCTAAAATATCACGTGCGCAAATGTTTTGGATTGCGTCATCGCGAGGAGACGCACAACACAGCATGGACCTGTGTACCGTGTCTGTCGTCTGCCCGTGCAAAGCACCGCCACAAATAATTCGATTGAATATTAAATCATTTGCAGACATAATTAAGGAGCTGAAACAGTGCCGGTGTCCGCATAAGGGAAGTTTTCGACCGCAGAAGGGAGACACGACATGACGAAAATAAAATAAGTTCCCTGCTACCCATCTTTCCCACGAAAAAATATAATAAATTCCCTACCTACTCAGCCCAAAAATGACAGCCAATCGGAAACCAAAGTATTTTTTTGTTAGGCCTTACATAACATCCAGCTGATGACAATGCTCGTTTTCTTTTTTCTATGATCATTCATGCAAGGTGCTGTCACTGTGACATTTATAGAGGTGTGCATTATTGGCACTGCCCTCACAATTTAATTACGATTCACCAGGTAACGATTTGATTCTACGATGCATTGCAATGCATCACACTTTTCTATATTACTGCACAACATTTTTATCAGTCAACACAAGCAGTCAGATTTACTGAAAAACATATTTTATTTAGAATTATATTATACTAGGCCGGTGCCCGGCTGTAGATCACAGAGTCGGTAACGATGGAAGTTGGAGATTCATGCCCCACCCCTCTGATGTCAGAACAGCTCCATATACGGAGATATAGGGGTGATCAGGTCCAGAGCCCGGGCAGAGGCTTTTGTGCTGGTTCTGGACAACCGGCTATCCGACGGACACAAAGCCCTGTGGTGTGAAACGCGTGTGTCGAACTTTGAAGTCGGTGCGGCGAACGGTTTGCGTTACGTGGATTACAGACATACAGAGAGATAGATATTTGCGACCTACGGTCACAAATATCTAAGAGTCATAATTATAGATTTAAAGCATCACTGACAACTCTGAAAAGCCACCCAATTCTGTGCATCATATCATTGCAAAAGCTACAAGAAATAGGTTAAGTCCTGTAATACAATATCTAACAAAACACAGAAAGCCCATAGGTAAAGGCTGACCTCAGAAATGAGAGAAAATCCTGCTGAATTATTCGAAACAAATGCCATTGAACAAGTGCAGTGACCCTGGTGTTGCATGGCTTGGGGGGGGGGCATTTACAGTAACCCTGCTATAGCCCGAGTATAAGACATCCCCAATTAAGCCCCATTTTCCATCAGGCAGGTCAGCCATGTTGAACACAAACAGAGTCCTGCCCAGGGTGCAGTGGAATGAAAAGAGTCCTGTCCATTTCATCACAGGAGGGAGCCTTTCCTATCCCAGATGTGCCAGTGCAGTATGGCTAGAGAAGAAAAGCCAAGCCCCCGCAACACACACACACACACACACACACGCTTACAGCTACATTTCTTGTTCGACGACTGATCAAATCGCCTTGTATCTCTCGTATATGAATTGATTGCATAAGGCCTAAATAGAAATTGGTGCTATCCCTTTTGGAATAAGTGTTTGACTGTACTCTGTTGCTGTTTTTACATTTATGTCTAATAAACTATTAAATCAATCAAAAGCTTTGTGTCATCTGAACTCATGTCAAACACACCACATAAACTACAGCTGATTGTATGTATTTTCTGCACCTGCAAGAGAGAAATACCTCTTCAAACCAAGAGGTGGTAGTAGTTATAATCTAAAAATAAGATCGAGCATCATGGGAGGACAAATTAATGAATATGTTTTGAAGTTCAAAACAGTGAGTTGCATACTGTAGATACAGTTTGTTCCTTGTGTTAGACACCGAGTGATAGTTAAAAAATAATAAAAGTGTTTAGTTTACTTTAAAGAACAGAACAAAATTACATGATGGTACAATGCTTCTACCACAGTTGGACTTCATCAGGACAATTGAAGACAAAAACAAACAAAGTCAGCATTTTCACATGAGCCTGAATCATGTTTATACCATCTCATTATCTGCTCAGAAAACAAACTGAGAATATTGTCTTGCAACTGGCACTGGCATTTCACTTACATCAATACTGCATCTGTGACCTGTCTTTATCAGTTGCTGGATTGCTGCCTTGCTGCTTACTTATGTTTCTCTTCTAGTGCCATCAGGCTGAACAGCCAAACAGAGAGCTCTCTCCTCAAACATGAAAGCCGCTACCGATTCAACATGCTCGAGTGGATGGACATCACCACTGGCTGAATACCACCAATGATGCAGGACACATCACAAAAAATTGTCAGCCGCATACAGGCATGGTGTGGCTTTTCAGATTTCGGACGATATCAACATTGTACAGTATGCCAGGGCCTATGGCTCTGTGTAGTACAGTAGGATTAGGGTTTAGGGAGCACCTTCCATATGATAACTAAGTCAATGAACTTTGTTTGAGAGAAAAAAAGTAAACAAACGATACATGCTGCTGACCCATATGATTAGCCGTCAAATGCTATGACAGGGGGCATGTTGGGCAAAGATCCCATATAGTACAGGGCTGGGCTGTCCCCACACACTCGCCGACACCCCCACCTCCCACATTTAAACACTGCACACCCTTCGGGCTATCAGCACTACATTCCAAGGACCGTTTCTTCTCCTTAAAGAACAACAACAAACCTGCCCTGAGGTGGTTTTAGCCACTGAACAAACCAACCCGCCCTGGAACAAACAGGAGAGAACAGACGGACCAATGTGGATACGACAGGCCAGCACAATCCATAAGTCCTACTCCAACATGTCAGCAGAACATATAGCCTAAGTACCCTTCTTACTGCATGGGCAGCCCCCTACCCCCACACACCACTGTAAGCCATGATCACAATGTATACCCTAGGCATACACGTACACAACCTGTGTGTGTGTGTGTGTGTGTGTGTGTGTGTGTGTGTGTGTGTGTGTGTGTGTGTGTGAGAGAGAGAGAGAAAAGGGTAGGAGGGTGGGGGGGGCAAGACTAACCGGCTGATCATGAGGATCATGAGGTATACACATAAACAGCCTACCATTACCCTCCACACCCCAGGCCTCAGAGGCCTGACTTGGCAGTCAATGGCAATCATTCAAACTATCCACATGATGGTTCAAAATCAACTTGTCCATCATATTCGGAGAGACACATCTGGTGATGTGCTACAGGAAAATTAGTTGAGCAACACTGTGATGAGTGGGTTTGATGGTGTAACACTCATGATATATTGAGAATTTGCTGATATACTAGTATGTCATCATGACCTTTTTGAATACTTTAATAACATACTTATTAACAGTACACGTAGTACAGTCAAAGGTTATGCAAAAAGGATAACACAAAAAGCCCCAGGGGCTCGTTTCCATTGTGGTTGTGGTAAAGATGTCAGAAGTAATCTAGCATTGTAACTTCTGTTTACATGTTTGCTACATAGCATCTAATAAAAATAACTTCTCTCTTGTACGGCACCATTCTAGCTTATATTATTGAATCCTCTATAGTTTACTTTATTATATACTAATTCATAGGAAGGAGAAACTTACTATCCAGATGTCCAAGATATGGGAGACTGTTTGGCACAACAGTCAGTATTGTGACTGATATATTCAGGTTTTTAGTGGCCATATTCAAACTTTAGATTAGAAGCTTCACCGAATGTAATATTGAAAGTGTAAAATAATAGTAACATGTGCCCAAATGCTCAACCAAAGCATGACATATTCAGGCCGATCAAACTGAATCCACAACTACATTTTAAAGATAGTCCAACATAGTCCCAATAAATAGGTAATCGTGATTAGTGGCAGGCAGGCATAGATACTAATAAAGGGGAATAGTCATATACTCAAAGAAAAACTTAATGGCCATGGCGTTTCACTAAATGCATATTACATGATTAAATAATGGGCCATGAATAATATTTCCTCCTGACTGAGAAATAAGGATTGCATTTAATAGAACTTTACGGAAAACTTCTAGGGTTCTTAAAAACCTTGGAGAAAAACAACAGCCAACCAAGGAAACGCACATTACTAACATTCTTGTGACTTATTATCTCCATGCCCAAAGACAAGTAGAGTTCACACCTGAGCATAACCTAAAGATATAGTCAACAGACCTACCACTGTACATGATAAATGGCAATCTAAGTGTTTAAAGAACGTTTGATTAAAGTGCCAGCTATAGGCACATATTATGTGTCATATAATGTATGGCATTATGCAAGTATTCTAAGGCAAAAGGATCCTGTTTTGGGTCACTCACAAATTCACAATGTAACATTACACCCGACTGTAGCCGTTGCAAATATGGTCGATGTCTCACAGAGGAAGTAACGTTAATGCCTACTGCAAGAAAAGCGATCCCTTTTATCAATAGCATTCATGTTTACTGGAGAACACAATTAAAAACTGATATATCTCGTGTCTAATTGTGGGCATATGCGTGCTATTTGTAGACTTGTTAATTTGCAACTGTGCCACTGCCCTAAGGACTATATTGCAAACATAAACAATGTAGGCTACAGTAGCTATACTATACGTGTCAGTATAAAAACAAAGTGGGCAATATAATTGTCAGAGAGGATAGAGGAATAAAAACGTTTGTAATATCGACACAGCTCATTTGTCTCATTTAAAAATTAGGTGTTAACGTATCTACCTGGATTTTAAAAAATCGTCGCCGCGTTTATGATTAATATGGTAACAATCAGTCAATAACATAGATTCGGGATAAATCGCAAGTAACATTTGATTACAATAAAGAAAAACGTTCTAAATCATGGACTCCGAGAAGAAAACATATGTCTTGTGCTCGTGACGGCGGAGGGAGGTTGAGTCCTTTCTTTGGTGTTGTAACGTTAATGTGCTCTAGCTCTGCCAGCCTGGTTCACCCAACCATTCGGTGGTAAATAAATAGTCGTCATGTTTGGGCATCTTCGCAACGCACATCGTCGACATAAACATCTAAACATTTGCTATTGATGTACCGACTCTGTTTTCGGACACGAGCCTCGGACGAGACAGTGGGGATAAACGCGTATTTGCCGTTCTTGCCAGGCAAGGCTGGTAGAACCAGCGAGCAGCACCAGGCAGCACAACGCAAGCAATAGAGCCCCTTTTTTGTTGGCACGCGATGGAAAAACCATCGGAACAGCGAAGATCCTGGCGATCTTGCAGAGAGCAGAAAACCGATCAGACCAAAACACACGCCGAACCCGCTCGGCTGTGCATTTAGAAACAACGTGAAACCAAAACAATTTGTCGAAATTACCTTATTACATCGGTAGGAGCGTTCTCAATGTACCATCCTCTCGCTCATCTCACAGCCTTCGGGACGCCATGTTGCAAGCTTATGACGTTAGGGCTTCCTCACCCCTGACCCAAATTTGAATAGAAGCTGAAGCAAGCCAGCCCCGAGTGACTGACTGACTGGAGGAGAGAACACATCAAAGATGTTACGTGATGCTTTGGATCGTTTCTCAGCGCGCACACCCCTCGCAATTTTGACGTGTTGAAAGCCAGGTGCAGAGAAAGAGAGATATTTTATGTAAATTAGTGTAGACCTCAAGACATAGCCAATGTTACTGTAATGCAGCTGTAGGTCCCTCGTCACCTTACAGTATCACACGAATCCATACAAATTAGATAGTCTTGGCGACTCAGCGACTGTAGGGCTATTTGACGACTGACTTCCAAATGTATAAACAAACGGGTCGCCATTTTTTATAGGCATAGGCTGCAAACTAGGTAACTTATATCATGTCCATAGATTCGACCCAGGCCTCCAACTAAACGCTCATTCAAGAAATAATCAGAATGAGACGCCTCTGAGCTTCAGGCAGTACTACTTGTCTTGTGCTTGTCAAACAGTAGGGCAGGCTGTGTCCCACCCGAAACCACCAGGGTCTACATTACTTAACGGAAGAGTAACCACGGTCCACCTCTGTGGTGCTACTGCCAGTTAAGCTTGTGTTTTGTGTTAACATTATGCTACTTTCATTGGCCGATAGTTGCTTTAAGTTTTGAGTAGCTGATTTTGATATATATATATATATATATATATATATATATATATATATATATATATATATATATATATATATATATATATATATATATATATATATATATAAGACACATATATATATATATATATATATATATATATATATATATATATATATATATATATACACACACACACATACACTTAGTTTGGTAAGGGGCTTGAATTCAATACTTACAAAGTATAATTAGTCCTACAGTCTGCAACGGTACGGTACAACATAACGTCACCAAACTATGGCAGTTGTAGGTGCAAATAATGGGCCTGCCTACCTACCTACATACTGATTATGTGACGTGTGGCTAGTCCTCTTTGGGGCTGCTGAGGGCCTGGAGGGGTCAGTGGCCAGAGAGTACAGTAGGAGAGGAGTGGCACCAGCAGAGAACTAGCCAGAAAACCAGATGATGTTAGCGGAAGTGTGTGTGCTCGCCCCTCCTCTTAGTGCAGACAGAGCAGAGGACCGCTCTGGGAAGCGTTTTCAGCCATCGTGGCCTGCCCTGAGCCGGCGGCTGAGCCTAATTATTTTAGGCCACACTATGTTCATTAATTAATTAATGTGATATGCGTAATAGGCTGATAGTGGTAATGGGAAAGAACGTGCAATTCGAATTGGTTGGCTCGGCCTCTTCTTGGTTGCCTTTTGCGCAGTAGGAGCTCAATGATGAGCCTTAATAACTACGCAGAAACACACGGTGAACCCCAACCGTGACGGTTTAGCTAGGCCTAATCTCTCTTTATATGAGTGATAGATCTATGCTGCTATCAATTCAGAGCTCGCCAAGCATCAGGCACATTGCAGGAATAACTCAAGGATCCATAATGGTTAAATGGCTCTGTGCCAAAGCGCTCTTGTGACACTGCGTGGTTGTCATGAAAACTGCATCCCATTCCTCTGTCAGAGTCAGACTACGGTCAGACAGACACGTGTTTAGGAGGAGTCATATACTCATATTGCAACTCTCGACTCAACATCTTTCTGTAACGCCAGCGTACCAAAACGCATTTATAGTGGCCTAATAAGCAGACTATAGGCATGTATTTGGCCCTATCCTGCGCATTTAACATCGCATTCTAGATTGCAGTAGCCTATGATATGATGAATTTGAATTCCTGTTCTGTTCTTTAACTATATAGAAGTGTCTATTTGTATGTCTCTAAATGTTTTGATGAATTGAACAAGGTGGACCCTGTTGTAAACAAGTGTAATGCTTAATTGGGTCGTCCACTCACAGTTAACAGTCTTTGTATTGAGTTTGTGCTTAAAATAAAATTAAGAAGCCGTTGAAGGCTATATGGACCAGAGCTAGGCTACATCATAAAACAAATCATTCAGAGGAAGTTGGACTGTTTTTATGTCGAAATTCAAATTGATAGATTGATAGATTGATTAAGAGGTATAGGCTAATACATGTTTTGTTAATTTAAACTAAAGGATTTGAATTGAAGATTCACCACCAGTGATTAGAAACTGATTTAACTTTACCTATGGCAAAATAACACGAATAAATAAATAAATCTGAATCTGATATTGTCATATTGTAGGCCTTGTGTGCACTTTGGCACAGAGTTATAGACCTATCAAAACAAAACGTTAATTATTTAGGTTCCATCATGTTTCAAATAAATTGACATAATTTCTTCCTTCCTATTGAAGACGGCGACCAGTGATGCTGCGTCCGCTCTCTCCCGGCCCCGGGCTCACGCTATGAAAAGAGATAAGAAGCAGATAAGACATTATATTTATATCATCACATGCACAAAACTTTTACCAAAGCCTAACAAAGTAAAAACACAAACAGAAACCGTCCAGGCCCAGCTACCATATTTCGCTACAAAAACAGACATCTTTGTGCTTGGAATAAGAGCCTATTATATGCATTACCTCTTACCTCCTACGGACAGGTCTCCAAACTTTGGTGAGCATGTAGACCTGAGCGCAGCGCACCCTCTGATATATATAGAAGCGGGGTCAGAATCGCGTTAATTCGGGGTAGAAGGCAAGGGGGTCAGTGCCTTCGTTTTTAAACGAATAACACGTCGAGCCAACACAATTGCAGACGATAATACCGTATGAATGAATATTGCCACCGCGTGATATCTATCTGCTTGAGCCGCCAGTATTGCCATGTAAGACAACCCGAGAAAGGTGGGCGCAATGTAGAAAGTTCTGTTCGGAGAGTCATCTGTCCCTCACATCTAAAACACCAACATAATAAGAGACACCGGAGCAAATGTCACTGAAACAGGTGCTCAACATGTACATGAAACGGTTCTCGCCGCGCAGTGCCCTGTTCATCAGGATGGAGAGAAACACCGACAAGTTGAAGAAAATGATCGCCGATGCTAGCACGATGTTGAATAGGAACATCAACACGTTGCCAAACGTAGTGAGAGGCAACACAGTCGACAGAGCCTCGCTGTTGTTACCACCACTCATGGATACAGACTCAGAGAGAAGGGGTGTGTGCGTTTGAACATCAATCTGGTCAACACAACTGTGTTATACTTCACCAGGTGCATGGAAGCAGAATGGAGTCGATTCGATGCCTACTATGACCTCTTGAGACCAGTCTGTTTGTTAAATAATTTGCCAATTTAGTTAGGTCTGCAGGTCTGTACATACAATGACATTTGTGCCCTGACCTACAAAGTCAGGGAAAATATGGCTTAGAGTAGACCACTTTATTTTCAGTGCCTCACATCAAACCATAGACTGTAAAAAATAATAATAGCATCAAACCCACAGCCACAGGTGGTGTAGCCTACAGGGGTCAGGGTTGGGCAAAAGTAGGCCTATTCAAAATATTAAACTGACCTGGGCATTTTGGAGGATATATAAATAGGCCTACCCCTTTCTCACATGGAGTTTTACCCATTTTTTGAGGGGCTGTCCAGCTTTGAGGGTTTGTGTAAACACAAACAATGTCCTAACACAAGCATTGAATGCCATTGACAATGAATGGCCAGCTTTGAGTGTTTGTGTAAACACAAACATTGCGTAAACACAAACATTTGAAGATAAAAGTGAGGATGGTAATTGTGATAGGACTCTAGTGGGAGGAGGGGGGTATCATGCACCCCCTGGAAATATACTTCTAATCAGTGTTTTCTTATTGGAATTTGCTGAAAATGATGAGCTATGATAAAAAGTTTTCAAAGTGTCCCATCTACCTCAAAACCCTCTTTTTGGTATATGTCTGGAGAAATTGTGTAAAGGCAAATATTAATTCACTAAAATTACATAATTAGACATGGTAGTCTGAAAGATCCTGACACATAGGGTAAGTAGCAGAATAGGATTTTGGGGCTTGCTACCATTATATTTTTAAATATGACCTATATCATCACCAGAAACACAAAATAATATGCTGTCCGCTTGACTAATAACAACAAAGATGGTTCTTTTCCAACACATTATGGTGAATATCACTGCCTCACTTGTATATAGAAAACTTCCCATGTCCCTAAGCTTCAATTTGAGCCCAAGATTACCTTTCTATCTTGAATATTACTCTTTCTGTAGCCAACATTCTGAACTATACCTCAAATCGGTGAAAATTGTATATTCAGTCAGTATCAGCTATACATTTAGAATGAATGAATGAATGACTATTAAAGTTTGAACTGACTCCACATTATGGAATGCTTCTTACTTGAATAAGCTATGTTAAAAAGTTGCCAAAGTGTCCCATCTACAATTTCTAATGCAATTGAGTGCCACCATTATAAAAAATAATCGATTTTCACTATATCTCAGCCAATGTTGCACTTAAATGAACAAATAAGGTGTCTAGACCTATGTTTTGAGGGTCAAGGATCTCAGGGAAACTATTCTTAAAGTGACCACATGTGCCCGTGGCATGTTGGTGTGCAAATCAGTGCCACCATTACAATATAATCACATTTTACCAAGTAAGAGATACCAATGTTGCATATAACTTTAAGGTATCTAGACAGGTGCTGCATATTTAAGCAAGCTTCATAGCATATAGCATAACATCACACACAAAAAAACATACTCTATGAGCAATAGTATACGTCCACTTGAATTAAGGTGACTTGATTGATTGACATGATCAAACAGGGCCTGTCAGCTCAAACCCACAACATCTTGTTTTCAAGAGTGTTGTGCACAAAAACATAGGCAACCCTATACCTATTCCATTTCTCCGCTCTATTTCCCATTCCAAGTGCATTTGTCTATATGTAACACCAGCTCTGCTATTCTAAAGCCCCCTCAGGTATACATATTTAAACTATTTTCAGCAGTGGTATAATAATTATTTCGGTCAATTCGGTGCGTTGAGCTGGTCATTTTGAAAGTAGCTCTCAAGTCAGTGTGGACGGACACCCCTGCATGGAGACAGTATTCCACGCTGTACCCACTCACAGGACACCCCTGGAGACAGTATTCCACCCTGTACCCACTCACAGTCACCCGCTATACACTAGCCTGCACCATGCAAAACAAAATGCACAGTCCCATTAATCAGTCACCGTGTTCATAGAACTCGTCAAGTCTTCTTATAACTTTTTGTCTATGCTCTCCAGTGACAAGGAGGTCAACCAGTGACGTTGGTAGGACTGGACCGCAGGACCACACTGGATTCAAAAGCCAACCATCCCTGCCCTTCATAGGGTTTTGTTTATTCCACAATAGTGTCATCAGCTCACTTGTATAAAGTAACACATTGGTTCTCTTCAGAGCAGAGTAGCATGGAAGAAGACGAGCCAGGTCAACTTTAGATTTAAGAAGTGAGCCTGGGCCGTGGCTCAGCAGTCCAGGCACCTTGGCCGGTAGTCCAAGTCTGGCAGTGTACCGCGGGTTCGACTCCCAATCCCGACGGCATCTCTCTCCCCCATTTCCTGTCAGCCGTCTGTCCCTCAAAAATATAAAATAATGGTGAAAGCCGCAAAATATTTGTAAAAGATTTAAGAACTAAGTGAGTTTGTCATTTTCCCCCACCATTTTCCGCAAACAACTTGGCACGGGTGACGTCCACTGAAGACTCGCAACTCTGTCCATACAGCAGACAGATGAATTGCTCCAACTATACTAATTGAAGATGTTCGTGTAGCACAGTGATTTTCAAATGTTTTAATTTCAATGACCCCCTTAACCCTTACACCAGCTCAGTGGCCTTGTGGTTAGAGGGTCTGCCCTGAGCCTGGGAGGTCAGGGTTCGATCCCCAGCTGTGTCATGTATATGATGATAAGAGCACAGCATGTGTGTGCGTGCGTGCGTGCGTGTGGGGTGGGAGGGGTGCGTGTCATATATAGTCATATTTTAAGAACATATCACAAATGTCATCCATTGAGGAAAAAGAGTAAAGGAGCAACCTAAAATTTAAGATCTAATTTTGATACCGCTTTAAAGATGTTTTAAAACTAGTGCTAAATATATATGAAGTTTTCCACCAGTGCCTCAGAATGCATTCTGAATCAAGTCAGAACAAATATTACAGCCTCTTTTTGAAATGACAATGTCCACAGCAAAGTTAAATTCTGTAAAAAAATTCCTCAACCTGCTGTACATTCTATGAGACACAGCTCCTCCTCCTGCATGGCCGCACTCTCACTCTCTGTCTGGACCAGACTTTTGTGGCTTCAGTTCATATGGTATACCCTCCTTTGATGGTGATTCGCCCATTGGGCCCTGGTTTAACAGCAGAACCAGCATCCTGGAACCACTCCCTCAGCCACCAGAACTGCTCAGCTGAGTCTGTTCTGTCCTGCCTCCAGGCACCTTGGTGCTTGCTGCAGGGCATGCACAACTGGACCTGTTCCAGTAGGAGGAAGTGGATAATTGGCTTAATATGTTTCATATTTTTCTTCTTTGCTTGTCAGTATTAGTATCTAGGCGGCTACACCACCAGAACTTTCTGTCCATCAGTCTTGGTTGGCAAGATAATAAGGTACTCCAGGCTGGCTGGTATCCCACAAGAGAAGAGCTCTCAGACAAGCCAGGTTAGGTAGGGGTTAAGTGTCTGCTCAGGGACACCTCATCCCATTGCTAGGACTGGGAATCTAACCGGCATGGGACCTTTCATTTTCCATGCAGGCAGCCTCTCAAGCCATTCAGCTGGCCGCTCCATAGTGAGCTTGTCAGAATCTGAATCAATACAAGTAACATGGGTGAAATTCTTGGTTGTGCAGGCTCATCATTGCATTTAAAAGAGAGAAAAATATAAAGTGCATAGTACATTACTAATCTACATGACAGTATGTATGCATATAAATAAATAGTAGTGATGTAGTCTACGTGTATATATATGGAGTCTCTACTAAAACAACACAGGTCTGGTGACACTGCAGTCTGTGCAGTGTCACCAGACCTAGTTCTTGTTCAGCAGTCTTATTGTTGACAAGTAGAAACTGTTCAAGAGTCTGGAGGTGCTGCTCTTGATGCTCATGTAACATTTTCCCGGCTGGGGTGATGGATGTCCTTGATGATGTTTTCAGCCTTAGCCACACAACTCTCTCAATCTGCTATTTTAGTTCCACGTTGTATAAGGTTTTGATAGGAATTCATTGTGAATTATAAAATAATTTGGAAATTATTTTAAATGAAAGGAAATTCAAACTATTTTCAGCTGAAATAAAATCAATTATTTTATTAAATTATTAACTAATAAATCAGTATTTAGCCATCAATCTTATTATTAAGGACAATGCATCTGACTTCATTTAACAAAATCTTGGTGTGTATAGCACCCTCGAGTGGTTCAAATCTATTCACTCATAGAGTGCCCTCTGCACATTGCTTGAGCATTTATTTATTTTTCTTTAGCATCGCATGATGATTATAGATGGATGATGATATATATATATATATATGAAATGCCTGCAAGTGGAATGTCAATCAATGGACAGTTAATGGCAATGTGGTAACTAGATGCCATTTCCCAGTAAACAATGTCAAACTCACCCAACATTGTAGCTGTACGAAAAGCTTGAATTAACCTCTTTCTATCTGCAAAGTGTTTCCATCCATCCATCTTCAACCGCTTATCCGTAGTAGGGTTGCGACATCCAGAGCAACATTTGTGACTTCCTCCTGGGGGATCCCGAGACGTTCCAAGGCCAGTGAGTCGATGTGTTTCCTCCAACTGCGCCTTGGTCTTCCCCGGGGTCTCCTCCCAGTGGAACGTGCCTCGAGGACCTCCCTAGGGAGAAGCCCGAGAGGCATCCTAACCAGATGCCCGAACCACCTAAGCTGGCTCCTTTCCAGGCGAAGAAGCAGCGGCTCTACTCCGAGTCTCTCTCCTCACCCTATCTATAAGGGAGATGCCAGCCACCCGTCGAAGAAAACTCATTTCGGCCGCTTGTACCCGCGACCTTATTCTTTCGGTCATGACCCCCACTTTTTTAATTTTAAATTTTAAATTTTTCCCATATGTAATCCAGTGTCAGATTATAATTAAAATAAACAACACAACCATGGATCAAATCACCTTGAATAAGGAAATCCAAACTTAAAACAAAATACTTCACTGGTCTGAAGCCTATAGGTCGATGGGGAGGCATACTTTGGTCCGACATATCATTGGTTCGAAGGAGCATTGGTCCGACTCGGGAGAGGGTTGGGGTTAGGTTTAGGTGTGCTGCCCCGTGCTTGCGGTTATGGTTAGGGTGAGGGTTTGGGGTAGTCGATCGGACCAATGGTATGTCGGACCACCAAAGTACAGTAACCGGTCGATGAAGGTCTTTGGTTCCCTCGACCCTGGATGTGAAGAACTTTGGTTCCTCTGACTCTGGATATGCTCTCACACACACTTTAGTCTGGCCTGGATTTTATACTCTGACACCAGGCATATACACAGTACACACCAACTTTTAGCTGGCTTCAATACAGCTGTCTGGTCCTCCTGCTGTCAGACAACACAAACAACTAGAAGCTGGCTTTACCACCGTGGCCTTGACTCCTTACAGAAGGAAATCTTCACGGTGGGACAATCCATGCGGTCCACAATGGCAGTAAACCTGACAAATTGCAGTTTATGTTTAAACCAACGGTAACGTGGCTGTGCTGAAACTTCACTATTGCAGCCGACACAGAAAACAGTCTGTTCTGTTCTTCTGATACAGAATAGCAAAGTTTTTGTTTAATAAAAATCCACTGTAGAAATGTTATGAGTTACTTTCTTTCCTTGCAGGTGATTATTTTGTTGTGTTGCAGTTTGGAAGTGCTCGTTAGATATCACTCAACTGCCCTGCATACCACCTGTTTTGAATTTACACATAATGCAGGAGGCAGCAGGACGTTGCTTTGCTGAAAGTAAACGCATCCAAACTGATCTCAAGATGGCTGCAGTCGGCCTGGGCCATGGCTCAGTGGTCCAGGCACCTTGTCTGGTAATCCAGTCTGGCTGCAGTGTGCCGTTGGTTCGACTCCCGATCCCGACGGCCTTTACTGCATGTCTTCCCCCCATCTCTCTCCCCATTTCCTGTCAGCCTACTGTCTGTCCATAAAAATAAATAAAGGCGAAATAAATAAATAAAAACATAAGATGTCTGCATACGGTCAATATCAGTCTTTCTCTCAGATTTATGTTCAGGTTTGACACAGAATGGTTTCAAATTCTGATGTTCTATTACGTTATTTAGGCCTAGGTAATTCATCTTTAGGGAAGTCAGTATGTTCTTGGAAGATTCAATCGTAAAAGGATATATGAGACGTCCATGGTTAGAGGTGAATAGTATAAATCCGGCCTGAGCAATCATATTTGTGTATTCAGAGAGTCTGTCTATCTATCTATCTATCTATCTATCTATCTATCTATCTATCTATCTATCTATCTATCTATCTATCTATCTATCTATCTATCTATCTATCTATCTATCTATCTATCTATCTATCTATCTATCTAAGCAAAACATAATCTATAGTAATAGTATAAAAACTCATCTGTTGATCTTTATCCAATATCAGGAATAGAATCATCCACAATGCTCTCATCAATGTAAGATGCAAAATATAGTGATAAAGTTAATAATGTACAGTATATTGCTATTGCAGTGGGCTAACAGGGGGACCCTTGCTGAGGAGACCCTGCAGCTGCTATCTTTGCATGTCCTAAATCCTATCCCAGTGGTTCTCAAACCTTTTCATGTCAAGGACCCCCACATGACACCCAGATGAATATATTTGGCCATTGATTGAATGAATGAATGAACAAACGAACGAACAACGAATGAATGAATGAATGAATGAACGAACGAACGGACGGACGGACGGAAGAATGAATGAACGGATGGACGGACGAACAAACAAACGAATGAATGAATGAATACTTTATAGAAATGTAAACAGCACAAGGTGCAGTCGGACATTTAGCTAAAAGGATAACACAAAAATGTCCATTGTGATCCATGATGGATGCAAGTGATCACATGCATGGGGCTATTGAGGTGCTCAATTGAAAACACCCATTATTGTTGTATACATTTTAAACCTAAATATACAATACTGTTCTCAGAAGGGTAACAGCTAGGAAAGGTGGGCACCAAATAAACATTCGGGCACTATAGGGAAAACTAGGCACATATAAGAGTGGGCACTGAGGAAATGTGCATGGCACCTAGAAGAGTGCATGGGCACTTTGGGTGCACCAAAACAGTGGTCACTGGGAAAACTGGGCACTAGGAAGAGTGGGCTATAGGGAAAGGTGCAGAACCAACATAGAGTGGGCACCTGGCCTTGGAAGAGTGGTCACTATAGGGGAATCTGCAGGCACCAAAAATACGTTAAAGTAATTTCATATAGGGTTCATTTCCACAGAAACCTGGCATCAACACGGGAATACTTTCGACAACCTCTGTAAAGCGCCTTGGATAAACGCGGCAACGCGCTATAAATGCACCATTTACCATGCATTTACTTTGAAGTCGTGTGTGTCCACAGAACGTGTTTTAGGCTACACCTGGTTGGCATATTTCTATGACGTTAGAGTTACAAATTGACTGGTAGACTATGGGCTATGGTGTATCATAGCTAAACCGAAGAAAAGCCCATCTATACCCATCACATTAGCAAGCAACTGTTTATCATGTTGTTTTTACCAAGCAAACCCCATAGGAATTATGGGTTTGTTTGTGCTCATAAAACTCATATCGTTTCCATATATAATCTGACATGCGTCACTTCCAATTGTCATGCATCATTTCACTTGAAGCATGATATAGCTCCCTAGAGTTTCGTTATAGGTTACTTGTTTGCTTGAATCTCCACTAGTCATGTAGGCCTATAAAATGCAATTGTTGTGCTTTACGGTGGAGCTTCGTGATGCTCTCCAACACGACCGTTCCCCTGTCCGTGAACTTCGACAGTCCCGGTGACTTCTTAATTTTTATCTTCCACATTCTCTTTGCTACGAGTTCCGTGCTGCTGGCGGGTTCAGTGGTCATCGGTATATTGAGCACAAGATATCTGCGAGCTCAGAACCGCTTTATATTTATGCTGAATACGAGCATCAGTGACACACTGACTGGGTTCTCGGTGTACTATTTAGGCCTTTTTGATGTCCAGGAGGGCTATCCGTCTCGGAATGGAACATATTATATTTTACCTTCATTTCTGGGGGTCAATGTGTTAACCTTTCTATTTGCTCAGTTTGACCGTTACTTTGCCGTTTGCCATCCTTTCTTCTACAACCGTTACATTACTAGATCAGTTGTGATTGCCACGTGCAGTTTTTGCTGGATCTATACCTATGGTATTCTAACGGTGCAAAGTATGGTACCAATTTCAAAAGCGGCTCAAATGAACGCATTTGGTGTAATAGCTCTGCAAATTATAGTTCTCACCAAGGTTCTGATGACCATTAAACTATACATCATAGCCAGAAACCAGTTGGGGAGGGAAATACCTAGCGCTGACCATGATAACAAGAAGGAATCGTTACGCATCATTGTGTTTGTTGTTATATGCTTCTTGGCATTGTGGTGTCCATCATTTGTCAATATAATTGTGAGGCAGTTGACTAGAAAGGGGCTAAGGTTTAGGAATGAAGCCACGAACTTGTTTGCCATTATGGCTCGACTGAACGCACTGGTCACCCCGGCGCTATACATTTGGGGCAGCCCAGCGCTGAGGGGGGCCATATGGACAACGGTATGGAAGAGAGTGTGTCCAAAATGGAGGAGCAGGTAAGATAGTTGCACATGGATTTTTTTTACGGCACTGTTTTACAGCTCACATGTCTAGTTGCATCGCAAACTGTGTTTTTTCCATGTTAAGAGTTCAGCAAGAGTTCGTTGTGGTCAGTGTTGTGTAACAGCACAAGTCATATAACGCAGTTTACTCAAGTTAGGGAATAAGACCTGGTAGGTACTTAAGACACGCAAAATACAGCCCAATGTGTCGATGTAGATTGGCTAGTTGAACTATTTTAAAAATGTTTTTCAAGATATGGCAAAGAAGTTTATATATAGGGATAAAGGATAATTAAGGAGCGCCCATACCTCTCTCTCTCTCTCTCTCTCTCTCTCTCTCTCTCTCAGAATCGGTTTGATCAGGAACGTGGATGGATCTACCGGCGTAAAAGCGTCGTGAGGATTGCATTGCATGACCTCCTCTTGACAACACTGGAATCATAATTTAAACTCATCGCATGAGACGCAAACATTTCGAGGACTTGACTTGTTCACCACGCTAATGATTGATGTCTGCCGGTTTGGGATTGAGTAAAAGTTGTACTGCTGTTTAGTAATTTATATGTCGGATTACACTATTTCAGTATTATGCCCAAATAGGCCTAAAATAAATTTCGTTTATTCTAACTGTTCAAAAACTATATGTCCTGCTTTCTTATAGAATTTAACAGGTTAAATGTTTCCACAATAGACCATATTCGCCGTAGGCCTACTGGCCTAGAGATCAAATAAATTGAGGTGGTGGTTAAACCCGCAGGAGAACTGCAATGAAACCCGATATAGATATAAGATTATATATGGCCTGAGATTCAATAATGAAAGTTTTCAGTGTAATGTGATTGGAAATTGTGGTAAATCATCATCATTTTGCTTATACACTACAGCCTATTCACCTGGCCGATTTTTATAGAAATATTAAACAATTTACTATAAAAAAAAAATCCAAAATGGTATAAGCCTACCGGTAGCCTAAATATTGGCAATGAATTGTTCTAAGAACAATTCATTACAACGACTTTCGACAGGAATAGCTATACGTCCGGGTTTCTTGTCTCAGTCCCAAAGGTATGGCCTACTCCCTGCAACTTTACAGGAACAGTTTTGCACACATGATATATATATCCCTTTCTCTTAACACAATCCCAAGGTAAACAACTTTAGGGCTATAAATGCAACACAACAGGCTCCAGATGCAACAAACAGCGCTGTCCATGGTACTGAAACCACACCGCTATCCATTGTTCTGAAACAGCTATTTTAGCTATAAGCGATTTGTTTGCAGAAATATGGGCAATGTGAATAACTGTGTGTTGCTGGTGGTTCCATGCGAGGGTCATAGTAGAAGTATGCAACCACTGTAAAAAAAGACTGTCACTTTGTGAATTTTGTCACTGGCGCTGACATGATAAAATGTGCAGGTCTATAACTGAAACCCAGACGTTAAGTATGCACCCCGACGTTTTTACCTCTTGACTTATCTCGCGAACGGCCATCTTTTCCACGTGCACTCTTAATTGGCTATAAGCTGCACATTACTTATTATAAGTGCGCAAAACGATGCAATCGTTTAACATCTCAGGTCAGGAGGTGTGTCACTGACTGTCACTGTCAGTTTTGACACAAGGATTATCTGATATTTAATATTTTACAAATTGCATTTATAGCTGCATGGCACTGCGGTTGAATGCGTTTATCCGTTTGTTTTACGCACGTTAGCTTTTCGCGTGCGTGCGGCTGTGCGCGCGCACGAGAGAGAGACAACGGGCACCAAATATTTTTCAATTTGTTGTAATTATGTAACAACAAATAAGGTTATACCTTTACCTTATATTATTCACATATTCGGGCCTCAACCTCCAAGGCGCTGCAACTGCCAACTGCAATCCACCCTTACATTGCTGTCGGCTGTCACACGATATTTGAAAATGGGGAAAAAAAGGCCTACAGGAAGAAAAAAACCCATTTATGTTATTAATACAATGGAATTGAAATATGCATGCATGCACACAACGCAAGCACCCCTATAACTTTACATAAAAATATTAATATTAATATTAAATTAGGCTGACCTTATTTTTTAAAGCTCTCCGTCTTCGAATTAATAGGCTAATTTTTATGTTGAACAATTCCAAGCTGGAATGTGTTTTACTCAATTACTCAGTGGTCTGATTGACGTTCGTTCGGGAGGTATATCCTTCCTGAAATGGAACTTAGGTCACATTCTCACCTAATACTTCGGTAGACTCGAATGCGTATGGGCGGGGATTTTGGGATTCTTGCATATTTAATTGGCTGCGGTTTGCCTTCACACTGTCATGGAAAAGCAGCAGGGGGGGGACCTTTATCAATGTGTTCCATTCATAAACTAGCCTACACAGTGAAATCAATGGTAATAAAATTACACTCATAGTGCATGTGTCGTGCCGTCTGGGGGACCCCCCCTCTCTCTCTCTTTCTCTCTCTCTCTCTCTCTACGCAAGCACCCACACACTTTTGGGCATGGAGGCACAGCGCTGCATGAGCGCACTGATATAACTCCCCAGTCCCCACACAGTGACAGCACTGCATGTTTACGGCACGCACAGACAGACAGACAGCATATTCTGTAGGCTATAATAGGCTACACTGCAGTGTTTTTATGTGTTTTCTTAAGCAATTGATTAATGTACACGTCCTCATTTCGATCAGGGCTTCAGACAGTCTCCTCATTCGACCACGTCTATCCACAGTAACGGGACATCTTTGCGCTGCGTAAAATATGCCTTCCCCGTCTCCAACTGTGTTCAGCTCCTCACCCGCCACATTGTTTGCTTAATTTCCTTTATTTACTGCGGATTGCATTCACACCTGCACCGAATCGTAGTCAAGTGCGATTGGAAGCGAAGCGAAACCCCCGTTTTTGGGCGGAGTAAAATGCGGTTCTTTGCTGCGCATTAGGATTCGAATGAGCCTTCACACCTGCCAAACGAAGCGCACTTTCTGAAAATGCGCAGCAGGATTCGTTTAAATCGCAGCAAAGCTCTCTGGTGAGAATGTGACCTTAAGGTCCCTGCACACTGCTGCGTTAAAACGGTTTTATCCTGACTTAATTCGGATGGAAAATAGCCTATACTCAATACGATTATCCTTTTAATTGCACATTTTTACCGATATTTTGCGGTTTAACCATCCATTCTATAGTAGCTAATCGCTTCACATATAACCATGGGTCCACACACGTTGTGGTCATTATTACTAATTTCGTTCACTTGCTAGAAATATGATGCTAGTTACTATAAAGCAATGCAGCTGCACGCACGCATTCATGATTCACCATTATCTTTTGATATTGATTGATAACGAAACATTATATGGTGCAGCAATGTGGTTTTGTCAAAGAATATTCCGCCCAGCCCATGATAGGATGCTGCACTGCAGTTCAAGTGGTTAACTCCAACAAGGCTGTCTCTAAAAATCCTGACTGTTTAATTGTTAAACCAAATGGACCCTGGCTATATATGTAGGCCTACACTCCCAAATATCTTAACATTAATAACACAGAGGATTGTATTTAGGCCCGCTGTGTGTGTTATTATATATGCTTTTATTGTTATAATGGTATAGGTAATATATCTTTCCTTCTCTCCAATGAAAGTTTGCTGCATGCCTTTTAGGCCGATATGCATATGCATCTCTTTTTTGTGACCCTTTATTATTTTAGAGTAGGCGTGTCCAAGGCGATTTCTGAATTATTAACGTGCGTGTGAAATAAAGACAGACATATGCCATGGAATAAGTATTTATTTTAAATAGATTGATTTTCCAAAACGAAAAATAGAAGACCAAGTTTATTAGCCTAATTCTAAAACGAAATATAAAGCTAAAACGTATAGGTGCAGAAAAATAATACATTTTTAGGTTTTTTAAAGAAGCAGGGAAATTGAAATCATATAGTGTACAAAGTAGCCTAACTGAAATAAAAAATAATAAAAACAAATAATTATAGGCTACATAAAATGTCTTAGTTTTGTCTGACAACTTAAAATAAGATTATGTCAGCAGAGCACTGTGACGTAATTTTGGTATAATGAGCTGCGTTTGTAACCTATTACACAAACTAAATAATAAAAACTATACACTGAAACTACCTGGAAATTAACTGAAACCAAATGGAATTGAAAATACATTTTTAAAATAGAAAAAAAATCTTCTAATAATGATGCATTTATTGATTTAGGATACAGGCCTATTCGGTCATTAAATAACACTCTGTCACCTAATTTTCACACTGTCAACTGTAAAAGAGATAGATATTTGTCTTATACGACTACAGCCTTGACCTTTGTATACATTTTATTTTATTCTTCTCTGAAGGCATGATTTAGTAGGCCTATAACATTTGTTTTGGAACTATATATAGCAACAACTCATAGTTGCATGTAACAGCCAGGCAATAATCATATACTTACTACAGTGTTGGAAAGTTATTCAAAAACAGTAATTTATTACCTATTACTTTACATATTACTCCATGCCAAAAGTAACTATTACTTTAGTTTACTTTTTATCCTTGCCACCAGTAATTGCACCTTTAGTCCCCAAAAGGGTCACACTACCTAGTTTGTTCCGGACGGTTTAAGGCCCGCCCTTCCGCACCCAATAATTCACACGTACAGTGCGCATCGTTTCCATATCCGCTCTAGAGATCTAGACCGGATCAGCAGCTTGCAAAGCAACTCAATCCCAACTCAGTCTACCATTATTAAACACTCATTAAGCCCACAAAGACTCGTGAAAATAGTAACAAGTTACTTTAGGAACATATTAGTAGTAATATTATTACTAAAAATGTTTAGTATATAGTTAGTTACTGGGAAAATCTTATGCTTTAAAGATGGAAAGACGTGATCCCCCCCCCACAAAAAAACATGACCATCAGGTAGCCTACTATGATTACCGTATACTAGGATAAAGTTAAAAAAAAAAAAGTGTACAGAAAGTGTTAAAATTATGTTTTTATGTGGCCACACCCACCAGTTCATTAAGTATGCCCAGTTTTCAGGTGAACTGAAGCCGCACCCACAGTTGTTGTTGTATGATAAAGGGGAGGGGTTAGGGGAGGGGATGATATTGTGATGTCACTATAACGTGATGGTATTTTAATTGGGACTTTTGACTCAAAGGCTATCAGCTTTCAGGAAGAAACCAAAAAGTACACAGGGAAGACATATCTGAATGTTATAACCACACCAATGCAACTTATTGAGTCGCAATGAGTTGTAATGGTGTGGTTGACCTTAAAACAGTTTTGTCCCAGGGAGTCCCTATACCGGTGTGGTTTGGGCTTTAAGTAATAATTTACTTTAGCTACTTTCCAACACTGACTGCAGGAATACCACTGAAAGTAAAAATTTCCAGATGTAATCAGGTACAGTAAGAAGTTATCATGAGCTTTATAAACCTTTCAGCTGTTTAATAGATTGTAAGCAGTCAGTTATGTGCACACATTCTGGCTAATATACACTATCTTACAATGTCACTATATTACACTTAAATTAGAAAGGTTTTCCTTACAAAATCTTGTTTGTGAAGTTGACCAGCAAACTATTTGTTCATATTATGCTCTAAAATAAATATCTTTCACTAAATCCCATCTCACCAGTGTCTGCATTTGTGATCTGCATGTATCTGAAAACTTGTAAACCATGGGACGTCCTTCTCTATACATTACAAAACTGTAACCAGTGCCATCCGGTCTAGAGCCCACTTATACTAATTTCAAGGACATCCAAAATGTATTTGGGTGCAATCTGAAAAATATTTTGTTCCATTTTGTTGAGTTAAGATTTAAGTTAAAAAAAGATATATTAAAAGATTGAACACATTTTCATGAGTTTGAATGACTGTGTGCATAGTGTGTGTGAACGGTATAAGCGAATTGGTTCCATCTGCTGGATAAACACAGCACACTCTTATATTTATAGACCTATACTGTGGATTTCTTATATCACGGTTATTTTAGAAGCAGCTTGACTTGACTAAACAACTCCAAATTCTATGAAAGTGTTTCAAATGCCTATACACTACAGTGTGGAGGAAAACATAAGCTATTGAGACAATCAGATGAAAATCATAGTATTTATTGTTTCAGGAAAGTTCTAACACCAGACAAAAAGGTTAATTATAGTAACTTGTTATTTTTAGGTCTATCATTTGGCCACAACGGACATTGAAAGCTCAGCAATTGTCCTTGTTGTGACTTCAACTTCCATCAGGCTCTCCAGTGGCATTTTCAGAGAACTACAACCGTAGGTGTAAAAGTGCTGTAAACACAAATACTGTCAACTGCATCCTATCTCTCAAGACCAAAATTGTATACGTTCTTTATTTAAATATTAGTTCCCATATTGACAGCACCCCAATGTTTAGGATAGCAGATTCCTCCCTCTGGTTTGAGACTAGGATTACTGACATGAAATGGGATGATGGCAATCTAAATCCTAAATAAAATTGTAATCAATTTGGTAAGCATTATTAGGTCAGTCTTGGCTTTTACATTTTCTGTCAAATGTGACCTTAAATAAACCCACATCTGGGCCTGCTTAAATAATCAATGTAGACAGTAGAACTTTGCACGTTTTTATATTATGGATTTAGAAGCTTAGCAGCCTATTGGGTCCTCAGAGTCTGAGACCCAAAAATCTGTGACAGAAGCTCTGATGGCTCACTAGTGAATATAAGACATAGGAGGAAGAGACACCTAACTGTATACGGTCCTCCAGGGTTTCAACCACATTCAACCAGTCATGTCTCAAATCATGAAAATAGTTGAACTACAAGCTCATACAGTAGTGTGTGCACTGTGCAGTGGTGTCATGCTCGTAGAACGCAGTACTACGCCGTGGTACCAGGACGGAACGGTGCATGTGCGTGCACGCTAGAATGCGTCCCCTATAGTTTCAAGAGAAGACGCACCAAATCAAGCTCGCGTCACCACCAGACTTTCCAAGACGCACAAAGTACCCAGTGGCGCGTGCGCACGTGGCGTCATTAAAACGCTGTGGTACCAGTAAAAAAAAAAACACCATGACACCACTGAGTGTGTGCAACTGTGCATAATATGAAACTTTATAAGAGTACTACAGAGTCATCTTTTTCCACTATAGTAAAGGTCTTCGCTTCAATTTCAGTATAGCTAACTGCTGGTCATGAAAAGTAAACACTGGTGCAGGGAAGTACTTATAGCCTTAGCACCTGCCATGGGATACAGCTAATAGAGCCACCAGGCACAGGGCCAACAGGCAAAGATTGTTTCTGTCAGGAGAAACCATACAATCTAGAACATATATAACATATAAATTTGTTTATTAAATATGTGGTCTTCAAACTTCTCCATGGACATGTTTTATGTGAGAATTACAAATGAAGACAGCATTTAGCTAAGACAGAACAAAGCACACAGTTTTGTGCATGAATATTTGACAGATTGATGGTGGGTTCAGTTTAGCTGAATTTAATTTAGACAATTGTACATTGCACAGAACATTGCCATATTTGTTTGGGAACAATACACATCATTGTGTAATGTCTGTTTTCCGTATATACTTCCTCACTCAATGGTGAACATGTGCAAGGATCCCTGCACATGAATAGAACATGGAGATAGTTCTATTAAAGCAAACAATATGAGGTCCACAACCATTACTAAATGAAAAAACGTCGACTTCATCCAGACAGCTGAAATTGAGAAACGGTTATTTCTCAGCCAAGGTCGTCCTGCGATGACAAGAGTTTCTAGAACCACCACAGATGGTGATAAAGGTAAAGGCTCTGATAAGAAGTCTGTTGGAATAGGATTGTCAAAGGGCACTGCTTATAACCGAGGTGACCCAATCTGTGTGTGCATGTTTGTTTGCACAACTGAGTGTAAAAATGGACCCTAAACATAAACTAACACTGAGGCTTTAGCTGTGCACCAGTTTTAGAGAGCAGGCATGTATTTCCATACCACCAATGGGATTCAGTGTGAGGCTGCGTGTTTACAGGGTATGTGGGCTGTTGGTTCATGTGAGTTCTGGTGTGCGTGTTGACTCTACCACAGAGTCCACGGAGGTTGCTTGAGGGGGAAAGAGGCCAAAGAAGAAACGTTGACAGGAATGGAGATAACAGCCCATGGTAGTGCTTGTCTCTGGAGAGACCGTCTGATCATCAGCCTGGAACAAATGCATATGAAAATCGACATGAACATCACCAAATGTGATTGGTGTTATGATATTATTATACGTATGAAACCAGTAACACATCACTTTTCAAAATAGCCAATCACTGTGGCACCAGACACTATCATACCACCAAGTATAAATCAGGGTAGTGTTCGTCTATGTCAGGGTGTGTGAGAGTGGCTGGGTATCTCTCTTATTACCCGTCTCTTCCCAGTAGGAACAGTGCAGGTATGCTGGGTCTAGCTGTGCTCCCATCAGTAACCATGTCCAAATACTGGCTGTCGTTATCAACTGCATCATCAGCAATCAACACTGCTTTGCCCCCTGCCTCCTCCACTAGTCGAGCCTTATGGACAAAAGAACAGCCCCTGCAGTTCATGCAGATAGAAGAAAACATTTAAAAAATATATATTCAACATGTGTGAGAATGACAGGAAAGAAGTATGTAGAAAACATCTTCATGGTGATACACATTGACACATTGACAGCATTTTCTTTCATCAGGAGAGTTCCTCCTCGTTGACATTGATAATGATGACAATCATCATAAGTGTTGATCAAATGCCCTTTTCACCAGTACCAAACTTTTGGGTAGAGCTAGGATGAGAATGACATAAAAATCTACCTAAAACCATGATAGAAATATCTCTCTATTGTTCTGGTTAGTTGCTCTATTGGAAAGAAAACTTAATTTTGTGAGGCAATTTTCTTATCCCTAACATGCAATTGTTTAGGCATCAACAGAAAGTACAAACTTTCAGCTTAACTACCGGTATAGTTTTGGATGTGACCACATGCTTATCATACTGCATTTAATTAAATATTCAGCTTTTGTTTTAGTGCAGAGACAGAGCTATGCAATCTGGCATGACTTTAGGTATCTGCAAATGCATTTTCTTGGGCATAAACATGTATTAGCCCCTCCTAAAACAGCTACAGTGTAGATTCTGTCATAACACAAACATTAGATGCAATTTAAATTTACGTCATATCTCATATGTATCTGAGCAAATCGGCTGGCGGTATGCGTATGTCGGTGGAAACCCTTAGCCAATAAGGTACCACCATTCTTGGTGAATAAGTAGCCCCACAAGTCAGAACCCAATGGTACTGAAGTTTCTGACATTTTTGAGACCCAGTACCATGGGGTCCTATTCCACCGTTACCCTGCTACCGGGTACGCAAACATAAATACCTTCGGAAACGTCGTTTCTGCGCCGTTTGAGTGCTTCTGTTCGTTTGAGTGATTCTGATTCTAAGAGCTATAAGTTACAACGGATACCGCTGCGAATTCTCCTGTGCCGCGGAAGCCGTTAAGTTAAGTAAGTATCTTTGTTTGACCGATTTGGTCGCTTTGATTCTTCTTTTCCTTCCTTGTTTATTGACACCTCATTGTACCGCCTATCTGGCTAGCTAGTGGCTATAGCTATGACAGAGCAGATCAGAGGCAGGAACGTAGCCACGCACAAGCCAACCCCGCAGCGGGAGGCGGTACAATAAACGGTAAATAAACAAGGAAGGAAGAGAAGAATCAAAGCGACCAAATCGGTCAAACAAAAATACTTAACGGCTTCCGCGGCACAGGAGAATTCGCAGCGGTATCCGTTGTAACTTATAGCTCTTAGAATCAGAATCACTCAAACGAACAGAAGCACTCAAACGGCGCAGAGACGACGTTTCCGACGATATTTATGTCTGCGTTCTATCATTTACATACAAAAACACATCATAACGCACAGGGACCCCATGGGTCAGCCCGGTTCGGCACGATAGATTGGGCTGACCGAGGGGGTTCCGAGAGGGGCTAGTGACTAAGGTATGTTTGGTATAAGGTCAATAATTGATTAGAGCGCCCTTCACTTCACACAGGTGTTTCAATATGGAATTAGCTTATGTAAAATCAAATGTATAGACATGAATTGTTCCTGGATATAATTTACTTTACTAATTTGCTACAAATATAGCACATGCATTGCACACATAATTACCCTCGTTCCAGTAGGATTACTTGTCCCTGAATTAATTCTCTGTTCCTCATTTCTGAGCAGCCATCTGCTGGCTCTGCTGGCACAAGTAAAATCTCATCATAAGAACAAGTCTGGGTCCCAGATGAGAAAACAGAGAAGTGCCGGAGAGGATGTAGGAGGTAATGAAGACCAAAACACAAACAGAAACGACCCAAGACCACCACCGAGAAATGTGAGGGAGAGATAGGAGAAAAAAATCGAGCATTAGTGGGGTATGAGGGGGAAGAGGTCAGACACTTTCTTTGGTGAATAATAAATCCCAACAACAATTAAGTACAGAGTAATATTACTTACAAAATCTCCACCAAAGTCTTTTGCAGGAGCTGCACTGAAGATGTAACCTATGTCCTCAGGACTGAGAACTCGGAAGTAGAGCAATTCATTGACCCCAAGACCTGGAACAGTCAAAAAATTGGAGACACGTCAAAATAAATTGATGTTCACTTTATGCATAAACTGCATAATGAATGATTACGACTCGACGAGTCGAGAAGGTAAGTGAAGTTTACGTTATTATATAAACAATCGGCCAGTCATTCAAAATAGCTCAGTACGTATGTAGCATTGTAGCCTATGTTACAGATCACCTACTGTGTATGCTAATGTTTAGGCTACTAGCCATAACATGCAGACGTTGGCTGAAACGCAGCCATGCACCCGTGCCTTTCTCACCTGATATGTAACTAAAATGCATGAGAATACTCCACAGACAAATAATCCACGATGTTTCAGTCATGTTAGCCATGTTGAATACATTTGCAGCCGCAAGGTTCTGTACATACATTGATATGGAAGGACCAGTTTTAAGTGAGTAATAATAAGTGAGATTTCCGGTTGTGTATTTCAAAATAAAACCCTATGGATAGGTCCCCAGCAGAGGGGGACGGTCCCCAGGCCCCAGCATAGAGTAGGGGGTACACAGGTCTTTGTATTTCGTGAACTAATTACATTTATACAATGCAAATGTATTTTTTTATCACTATTATTTCATAATATACTTTTATTTTGATGGCTAACTCGATCTCTACTTGCGTACCGCTGTGGTTGGGTATGCTGTTTACGCATGCGCGCTAGCCACCAAAGTACTTATTATTTTTCTTTATTTTATTGACAAGAAATATGGTACAGAGAATTCAGAGAATTAATCAGCACCAAGTAACACCAGATAAACAGAAAAGAAAAACAAGACAACAAAAAAAAGATCAAGGTTCTCACCAGACTTTCCACCTCGGAGGAAACTGCATGTCTTCTAGACTAGAGATGTTGAAATGATTAAATCAAATTAATCAAAGCATTTGCAGCCTTATCCTCTACACGTCCCTTACCCCCTTTTACTATTATGCCCAAAGCATTTAACCAATTGACAGTAATAAGTAAATGGAGGGAGTCTAGGAAAAAAAGTTCAGCCTACGATAATATCTGAATTCCCAGAAGTTTTTTCTTTTTTGTCGCCACTAGGGGGCAATACAGGCCTAACTGATTGATTGATTGATTGAAGTATTTATTACAGTACATTTCAAGCACAACTCAATACAAAACAGTTAACTGTGGACGACACCATAAACAAAGCATTACACTTGTTTACAATAGGTCTACCATGTTCAATTCATCATAACATTTAGAGACGTACAAATATACACTTCTATATAGCCAAAAACAGGAAATCATCATAGAGGAGGTAAAAAAAGGGGAAGAAAACATATACAGTGAGGGGAACAGGGTCAGGGTACTAACGTATAATTTGTTTTTCTCTTCAAAATAATATTGAGAAAACAAGAAAATATCACGTTTTATTTTTAAACCTAAAATGAAACATCAGAACACAGGCCTGTTTTTCGTTATTCTGAATGTCTGTAAACATTGGAAATCAGCGCCAGGTCCACGTTCTAATTACAAGGGAAACAGATGAGTTAGAGCAGATTATTAAAAAGTAAGGAATGAAGTGAGCAGTAATAATACAGCCTGTTTGAAAATATTGCTAAATGCAGGAATTACTCAAATAAGCAAAGTCCCTCAAGCAGCTTGGCTACAGACTAACATACACAAAAATCAGTAACCTCAGTTTAGATATTGGAAACTAGGTTATGTTAAATAAGAAGATTCTGGCAGACAGTCTTAATAATGACTTTACATCAGTTGCAAAAACGACCTGGCCAGTCAGAGCAATATGGGCAGAGATACAATACATCCATCAGTATTCTCAATAACGGGTTCTAGGCGATTGCTTAATGGATGTCTAGGCAAGTGTGCTTGATCTTAACAGGCTCAAATACTCCAAAGCCACTTACAGTATGACAATATTCCAGACAAATGCTGTGAGTATCACTCATGTCAGTCACACAAACCTGTGTAAAGATTCAGATTCCTATATTTGCCATTGTGTAAAACACATAGGAATTTGCTTTGACATTTGCGTGTGTGCATTCCATTTTCCTTTTTTCACATATAACAAATAAATACAACACAAATACAACACAGTGGTAAAGCAAGGACTTTTCTCCAATGATCTCAAGCTTGCTATAGGGTTCTACTCTGTAAAAAAAATCACACACGTGTGAACTGAGTGGTGCAATTCCCCCCCCCCCCCCCTCTCTCTCTCTCTCTCTCTCTCTCATTACACAGCACTACCCCTCCCTCTGTTTCTGCCGCCCCCTACTGGTATAAATCAGTAACATACTCAGGCTCATGTGCACAGGTACACACACACACAGGTAGGTACATGGACATTGCTGATTGTAGGAGTGGTTGCACCACTCAAAAAATCACACACGTGTGAACTGAGTGGTGCAATTCCCCCCCCCCCCCCCCTCTCTCTCTCTCTCTCTCTCTCTCATTACACAGCACTACCCCTCCCTCTGTTTCTGCCGCCCCCTACTGGTATAAATCAGTAACATACTCAGGCTCATGTGCACAGGTACACACACACACAGGTAGGTACATGGACATTGCTGATTGTAGGAGTGGTTGCACCACTCAAAAAGAAAAAGGAGTGAATTGGAAACATAACCTGCTATCTTGTGTATTCTGTGTAATATATAACAGAACATGTCGTTTTTGAACAGACTAACAACTATCTATCCTCACATAATCTACTCTTTTCTGGCCACCAACACTTGTTTAATGTATAGGCCTACAGACTACATATCAGGAGGGGAATATAGGTAAGGGGAATTTTAAAATGTTGTCAAGAGGAATTTCCCTTTTGCCAAGACGTGAGAGAAATATATTTACAGTTTCAGTTCCTCAATGTTCTAGGCTACCTTCAATAGTTTCCTCAATTTCCCAATCACCCTCACCAAAATAAGTGCATGTCTTTGTAAAAAAAAAAACATGAAACAAGTGTCACTGAACAAGACACATAACCCCTAACTGCTCCCATAGGTACTATATTAGTATTAGTACTAGCATTGCTCTAATAGCTGGGTAAACTGTAGAGCAGGTGTTCCCAAACTTTTTTGGACCAGGTACCCCTTTTGGGGTAGATATTTTTCCAGGTACCCCCTCATCCTCGCAACACGGATAACAATATATTTACAACCACAAGCAGTGTTTCCTGCAGGAAAAAGCTTTGGCATGGTGCTGGGCACAGGCCGCAATTTTGATTAATTAATTAATTTGATTAATTAATTAATAAGATTAATACATTAAGATTAATTTGTATTGTTGCTCTTGTATTGCTATCTGAGACACTGGGGGGACACTGGGGGACACTGGGCAGGCACTGAGGAGGCACTGGGGAGGCACTGGGAAGGCACTCTGGGGGGCACACTGGGGAGGCACTCGGGGGGACACTGTCTAAATGTATACGTCTAAATGTATACGTTTAAATGTGGACGTCTAAATGTGGACGTCTAAATGTAGACGTCTTCTCTTATGGGGGTCCCTGGCATATCTTTTCAAATGGGGGTCCACAGGCTAAGTAGTGTCAATTTGGGGGTCCTTGACATGAAAAAGTTTGTGAACCACTGCTTTAAACACTTTATGAACATGAACAAAATAGATGGGTCCCCCCTGGAACTCCCTCAGGTACCCCTGGGGGTCCCCGGACCCCACTTTGGGAACCACTGCTGTAGAGGACAAACATTTCTGTGACCAAAATATTCCAAAATTGTGGACGAAATTATTAAATATTAAGCATGACTATGACCATGTTCATTTGGCCAATTATTGTTTAATAAATAAACACTTTACACTTTGTGCAAAATATCACAATTACAATGGGATTTTATCACATTCACTGAGGTTGGTGGACATTGGAAGAGTTTGAAATTAAATTACTTTCCAGCTTTCTTCCCTTCTGGAGTATTCTATAATGGCACACGTTTATAAGGACTCACTGTATTACAAATCTATTTTCCATTGCTTTGCCATTATGCCGGTTTTTAAACCCTGAAGCACTTTGAGATTTCTAAAAGTAAAAGTCTGCTACAAATAAAATATATGATTATATAATTATGTTATGAGAAATGAACAGAGCTCGTACAACATAACTTCCACAAGTGGCATTTGTAAGCTCTATGGGGCTACACTAAAATCCAGTAGTTTGTAATGTAATGACTTCGGTGTGAACCTACCTGGAAAATGTAGCAAAGGCTGCCTGTACCACCATAGGCAGTTAATATGGAGGATGCCAGAGAAAATCATTAAGTCCTTGTACTATGGTCCCATTGAACTGCATATTAAAGCTATAGTCAGTCAAACACATCACCACTCCCAATTAATTGGGTAACACAGGCATGGGATTAGGTGGCTGCTAGGCACTGTAGGCAGTGGTGGTGGCTCATGAGCACATCGTTTCACCTTAACTGTGGTAAGGCCGGGATTCGAAAATGGCATACTTGTGTTATATGAGCCATTTATTTAGATCAACACCATCCTCACCCTGTGTGGCATTATTAGCTATCAAAAGCCATTAACATTTTAAGCAATAATAATAAATAAAATACAAATTAGTGCCTTTTATCAAGTTTTATGTAATTTTTATTACAAGTATAATTCCACCAATACACGATTTGTTGGTATTGTAACACAGGAGAGGCAATGCGAGGAAGGACATGGTTTCCCAATTAATTAAATCATGTTATTGGTACAAGCTACAACAGAACAAGGCAAATCAGACAAAATGGCAAGTAAAGGCTGGCATGAGTAATACTTCACTCATGTCATTTGTATGGGCCTAATGGTCAAGAAGAACTTCTACATATATAGCCATAAGGGAGACAAACGGTTATAAAATAAAAGCAGTTTTTTGAGAGAAGCATATGTCAAGAAGTGCCGTGAGAAGGTTTCTGATGTTCTTTGTTAGTTTGCTTCGTCTTTAGATGCCTCGTCAAAGTTCTCAACAAGATCTGAAAATGAACAGATAGTCGAAGAGTAAATACGACAATGATAGACAAGGGGGAAGAAGAAAAATGTAAGAGTAATTAATGATGTCTCATGTAAGCGAGGTGTACACCTAAACTTGGCTTAGGACTGTTGCCAAAAATAACAAATAATTACATTAATTGGCAAACACATTCGCCAATCAACAATGGAGTCTGGACTGTAAGTTTCTGACTCACCAGACCCTGAGAAAAGTAAATGTTATGTCTGAAACCATAGTGATACCGAGGGGTTATGGCTTCTGGTACATTGAAAGAACATTATGAAACAAAAGTTATTTTCCAACAGTTTTGAAACCCTAACCCTCAAACTCAATGCTATTGCCCCTTATAGATCATACCATAACTCACAGAGAATTTTAAGTACATCCTTAAAAACCGTCATCCTATTAAATGCCTACAATTTGAAGATGGCACACTAAATGGTGCAAATAATGAGAGCTTGTCTCAATCATGTTAAACTTGTTTTAGTGGTTGTTGACATGACTAGTAATGGAGAGAAACGTTTGTCAAGGCTCTGACAGAGAAATACTGTTGATGCCCATGTGCCTTGGAGGGTTTCAATGCCATTTCCATGGTATTTTAAGTTAATCATTCCTCTGGACATCATCCGTTAACAGAGAACCTTTCTACAGTAAATCTCCCCAGGCAGATTTCAAGTCCAACAGCTGACAGTAACATGGATAATTCACCCCAGGGTTACAACAAGGGATGTACAGGTGGATAATGGTAGATATATCTCCTGTTGCTAGTTTTGTAGTTAATAATCTGGGTCAAACGTGACACAAAACGTGAGATGAAAGGACATAGTCAGTTAGTCAAGACAGTCAGCTTGGTAACCTGACCTTGTCAACGATCCGAGGTGAAGTGAGTTACATGTACAGTCTTGAGAAGAAATGGGCCTTTATATTATGATCATAATTTGTTTATGTGTGCCTCAGTGAATTTGAGATGGGAGACGCGTATACAGCACTGTGTGTGTCCCAGTGAATTTGACTGTTGGTTAGAACAGGCTGTCAGAATTATTGAGTTCATCACAATGTTCAGTCGATGGATCACTCAAGTAATCATCACTCAGCCTGTTGAATGTTCCCACACAAACACTCTAGAGTGTCCAACAGAAGACAAGATTAAGTTTCTACAGGACAGCAATAGAAAGACAGTAAATCTCCCCAGGCAGATTTCAAGTCCAACAGCTGACAGTAAGATGGAGAATTCACCCCAGGGTTACATCAAGGGATGTACAGGTGAGTCAAATTCAGTCATTGGTGAAATGAAAACACGAGCAGAGGAGAAGCTTGAGTGTGATATCCTCTAGCTTTCTACTCGCATTCTAAATTTCTACAGATTTTGATGGAGCTGCAGGGATATAACAATTAACTCCTAGAAAAACTTTAAATTTTCTTGGAGATTGTTTTTTTTACTTCTTTCAACTGAAAAAACAAAACTAACAATTATTTTACTAACCTGGAACATCGTCATCCTCGTCTTCAGCAGCAACCATTGGGGCTTTAATCTCTCCAACTATAGGGGAAAACACAGTAATATCCAATGTTATTATTGGTGAGGATCACCCAATAATAATACAGTTTATTTATATTGCACTTTGCATTTAAAACAAAAACAAAAAGTGCTACAGTACAGAATAAAAGCATTTGCATAAAAACAACATATCTAAAAAAATATTGTAAAACAAGCCAAAAAACCTAGGTGGTAAAACCAGAATAAAAACCTGAATGCTTTATTTGTCTTCTAGATAAAACAATTGTGTGCCTCTAACCTGGTTTAGGAAGGGTCTCTGCTAATCTCCTTAGGCTGGTGAGACTGTCGGCTCCTAGTTGGTTGAGGATTCCTGGTAACATCTCTGTGAGCTGCTTATTCTCAGCGTGCCCTGTAATAGTGAATGTGTTGGCAGCCAGAGAAGCCTGTACTTTGGGGTTGTTGAAGTGGATCACTGTTCCCTGGTTTGTGAACATGTTCACCTGTGGTAATGGGAGAAGGGGACAGAGAATAAGTTGGGGTCAAATATGACAACAAAATGGAGCACCAAAAAGAAACTATGGTGGTGGCAAGTAGGGATGATCCACTGTTACAATTGTTTTCAATCAAATTCTTCATTATTATCCTCCAATATATTATGTAATGTCCTCTTATCTTTATCTGACACAATCTGTTTAGACTAGTCATTGGTTAGACCAGTAATTAGTCCTACAACCTATCTCAAACCCTCACCCTAACCTCTCACGAGGCAGCACATCTAAACCTAACCTTAACCCTCTCACAACCCTTAACACACCTCACCAACCTTAATCCGGTCGTTTTAACACACCCCTCACCAATCTTAATCCGGTCATTTTAACGTACCCCTCACCAACCTTGTCTAACCAATGACTAGTCTAAACTAAGTATGCACCCCCTAGTATGTAGTCCCAAAACCAATAAGTGAAATTTGTAATTTAAAAAAATCCATTGCAAATCTGCAGTGGGAAACCATCATGGGAGTAACTTCTGGCTTGACCTACAAAAATACGTCATCCCTGTAGCACTCACATCATGCGAGTATTGATGGAAGTGATGGAAACATACACAGTAATAGATTATTATTTTTTTGTCAGTGGTAGTATATACTGTACTAGACAGATACTGTACCTCCTCGATGCCAGAGATGTTATTGACTCCTAGTTTCTTGAGTGAGAACTGCAGTTTCTTGTCATCTGCTGTGGCTGTTCTGTGCACCACCTTCTTCTTTCTGCGGGCGGACCCCTGTGAAAAACGACAGTTAGTTAACAGTTTATAACACAATTGTTAGTTAACAGTTAATAACACAATGAGTGAAATCCATTGACAACTAATGACAAAGACCATGTTTCATCACACACCTTTCCGCCGATGCGAACTTGCGCCTGCAGTTTGGCAAGCTTCTCCTGGTTCATTATCGTCTCCTTCATCTGCCACCCAAACAAGAAACAAACCAAAATAAGTGTTACTACTTGTTATACTACTAGTGGAACGACAAGGATTCAAACCAGGGTCTGGTTACAAATACATACTTTTCCACAAAAGGTGCCAATCATGCATAACTTGTTACTTTACTATGAAGAAGAAAAACAGCAACCCGTCATTGTGAATCATGCATGTATCTCAATATGTGATTACAATAAATTACACAATGTGCCTTTTTCTGCTCATTCAGCATATGACCGACACAAGCCTAGTCGAGTCAGAATAAGGACATGTTGTACCACGCCTAGGAAGGGAGGCCATCACTGAAAACACAGCTCCCATGGTAACGTGGACAATATGATTATTTCTATAGCCATGGCATGGCTGCAGTTTAAAGTGGGGCGAATTCAATATTGTAGAGGTCTATGTCACTCTGTGACAGCAATTTTGGTTCAAAATTCTAATTGGAGTTCAAATAAATTGTAAGCAATATGTTCATTCTGCGACATAAGTGTCTTCTTGGGACACTTATTGCATATACAATAAGTATTATGGTTTCTAATCTTAATGACAAACAGTATCAGACAATCTTGCTCTCTTTATTATCAGTCTTAGTCAGCAAAGAAGCACAAGAACGCACAGCTGTCCCATGGAACCATGCCCTAAAATAGCTGCACACCATTGCTCTGCACAAAGCACCAGTGACAACTAAGGCCCGTTTCACGTCGATCTGGTGGCTACAGACTGGAGCAGTGGATTCCAGGGACTCTCTGGGTTCCTTTATGGGGTTCTAAATTCACACTTACAAGTCTGTATGAAAATGTTCCCGTTAAGAGTCCATTTGGTAATTATATACCGTCAAGGGGATCCCTTGAAATGTAAAAGTTTTATACCTACTGGACTAGAGCAACAGTTAACCATATCTGATCTGTCTCCAACGGTCCTCCTGTGACTCTCTGGGTGTGTATGGATATCAAGGCTAGGCTGACAGGCAGCTAGGATATGTTTGTCTACTGAAGACGTGCTGTAGTGCGTGTGTGAGAAATATATCAAACATGATCACAGACCAGCTTCGTTAAGAGACAGAATGAGGAAACGTGCCCTGAAGAACAAGATAAATGTTGCTGTGAACAGATTAGCATGGTGCTAACAGCTAACGCTAGGCCCTGCAGTGTGGTGGGTTGGCTATACGAGTACTACAACCATCACCTTTTATCAATACTGGAACATACACGGCGCTGCGAGAGCGCGTGTACCGCAGGAAAGCAAAGCATAGCGGGCCACATAAGCGATATAAAGTGTTATTGACTGGGCTCTGACCTGGGAGGTGTAAACACGCGGGTTACACTGTTGGTGGAAGCTCGAAGAAAGGAAGGAGAGCCGGAAGTGACGCAATGACACCGACTGCGTCCAGTACCGTAGGGCGTGTCCTGGACTGGACGCACGTAAATAAAATAAATCATATTTATAATTATATTGAGGTGAGGTCGTACAACAAGCCACGGTATAGGTTGCATTTTTGGCATTTATTTACAAAGTACAAAATGTGAGTACTTTCCCCAACAAAGTTTAGTGAATAATTATAGTTATAAGAACTCATATTGCTTTATAACACATTTATAAAGCATTCTATGACGACTTATAAAGTAAATATAATACTTAACTTCCTAACTGCTGGACACACTTTTTGGGAAGGATAATGTATTATAATCATCAGTTGTAAACTTGTAATACATGCGTTAATGTGTTTATTAGTCATTGCAACTTAAGTGGTATATGGGCGCTTTAAGTAATTAAGGAGTGCATATTTGACTTAGATTATAGCACTCATTAAAATTACTATCTAGTGAATTCATACAACATAGCGTTATAAAATCCTTGTTACAACTATAACATACGATTATTTTCGAAAGAGAAAGGCAAAGGAGTGACGACAAATAATTATGAAGATGGTACTTTACCGTACAAGTTATTATAAGAGGCTTTGTGTTGTGATTGCATTACACCTGCAATTATGCAGTGTTAAAAGCAAATTACTTTGCATTTATACATGGGATGCACAGCAGTGTTAACCATCAGTGTGATCATAACGTAATTTAAATAAGATTAGTCATGTCATTCTCACAATTTTCAATATAAGATTTATTCCAGCTTCCTTACATGAAAAATGCATCCCAACCCCCACCCAGTACAGGGTAAATATCACAGACAAAACATTTACAGTGAAAAATATTACGTGACCAATAAAACATCCTCAAATCTGTATGTATATTAATTTATGAACACTCATGGTTTCATTGACCAGTGGTTCTCAACCTTCTCAGGCCACGAACCCTCCCAAAAAAATAATCATTCATATCATAATCAAAAATAATCACCCTAACAAGTACTTGGAATTGTAGCATTACATCTGGTTTGACTGGGTATGACAGAGTGGGAAATAGCCGATCTACAAGCTACAAACACATTGCGAGCTTGTAGATAAGCTATTTTCTTGCCGCTTTCTTATATAATTTGACAATTTGGCCAATGTTTGACCAGTTTTTAATAGTTTGTTGATTACTTTTGATGCAGTAATGGTCTCTTCACTGTCATCTGGGGACACGCCCAAAATCCAGACCCACAGGTTGAGAACCACTGTCAGAGACCACAAGCTAAAATATTGGATGTCATTGGTGCCATGTTTTCGGTCTCTTAAATCTCCTACATAAAAAAAGGTTTCATGTTCAGGCTTTTAATGTCCACATAGTGGCATTTAGCATCATGAGAGTTTCTGTCACTTGTGTTTGGTGAAGTGAAGTTCTAACTAGAGGTTCCAGTTACTGCAGACTGCCACAGTTGTGGCGCTGAAGCCCCCGTGCCTGCTTGAGCCAGGCCATTGGGTCTGCTAATTCCTGGGCATGGCACATCTTTCCTGGGCAGGGACGAGGTGAACAATGTGTCTAACATTCCGAGCACCTCCACAAGTTCCTGCTCGTACTCCAGCTCTTTCTCTAGCAACTCCTGCAGACGTAGCAGCTGTCTGTCTAGAACTGGGGACTGGCCAAACACTGGTTGATAGAGATCCAGGATCATCTCAGTTGCCATAACGAGAACGGGGCTAAACCTTGGGTCGAGCAGATACCTGTAAAATGGAAAAGAAAGAAAGAAACTTTCACCTAGCACTTGACAAAAGTACGGCCTGGTCATTTGAGTAGAGCCATTCCAATCATATGACTTTTGGAATGGTTGAGAAATGTGCTGTCCGAGACTCACGCTATGAGGAAGCTGAGCAACTGGCAGAGCTTCCGTTCTTCCCTTCCTGCCAAAGCATTTTTCAACGCCCCTCTTCGATCCAATTCTTTCATGACAGCAACCGGGATCTCTGGCTGTTTAAACCTGACCCAAGACTACATAAAAAAACAGATCATCTTTCAGTTAAATTTTTAGTACAACAATACCACCACCAGTACTTTTTATTTTTAATATCATATTATTTTTGAGTAATTACTAATTATATACAAAATCATGCCTGCATGCCCAACTGTTTCCAAATCCAGAGTAGAAGAATACATTTCCATATCATTGTACTTAGCTTCACAGAAGATGAACCAAGTCAACAATATTTCAGCATCAAGAATGATGTGATGTACATTATAGTGGAAAACAGATGGGATGTACCTCCATAGCTGTATCCAAAGCTTTGGAAACACTGAAACGCTTCAGCTCCTTGTCAAACTTTGACAAATGTTGTTTTACTGGTTTACTGACCAGGTAGTCATCCTGTAAAATAGAAGAGAAGTAGTAATGAATTCCCAATGATGCGGTAAAATACCCAAATCCTGTGTCATGCAACAAAAACAAATAAATTAAACTAAATCAAACACTTTGTCACTAAAGCATAAAGTAGCATTTAAGTTGTACATAAATAGGTTTGCAAAAATAAGACAAGCTGGCTGTTGTCATACAGTTTGATGTCATCTTTTGTAGCACTCACTCAGATGGATCACTCAGGTATAATCACTCAACAGAACACCACCACGCATTGCACCACCAACCAAGTAGTAGACTTGACTCCTTGCCTGTTTGGGGGTGTAGTTCTTCCCCTTCACAAAGACACGGTATGCCGGTCGTCGTCTGTGTTGACCAGAGGTTTCCTTTGTCTGTTCGGGGCTTTTCCTGTATTTGACACTCATAACGCTGTTGGTCATCCCCACAACAATGGACTGATCACCAGGCTGACGAGAGACACATTTGTTAGTTTTATGAAGTGCGACGACAAAGCTTAACATCCTCCCTAAAGGCCTCTACACACCAAGGTATCACGTTGCAGTGAATTTGTCAGCCACTGAGGCTGACAAATTAGACATGGTTTGTACACCGTCCAACGGCGGCAGTCGGGGTCATATCATACGAGTATGTCCAGCCCTGATGGAAGACCATAACCACACAAAGCTAGTGTCAGTTTTCTGTGTTGTGGGGAAAGCTTTTACTGAAAATAGCCGATCGACAAGCTCACAACGTGGTGTGAGCTTGTCCATCTGCTATTTTATAATTGAGTGAGACTTGCAGGCACCAATTTTATGGAATGCATAATTTCTGGCAGAACGCCACGATTGTTAAGATGGTAGACATCCTTTTATCTGTAATGGTAGATATATCTCCTGTTGCTAGTTTTGTAGTTATAATCTGGGTCAAACGTGACACAAAACATGAGATAAAAGGACATAAGTCAGTTAGTCAAGACAGTCAGCTTGGTAACCTGACCTTGTCAGGATCTGATAACGATCTGAGGTGAAGTGAGTTACATGTAGTCTTGAGAAGAAATGGGCCTTTATATTATGATCATAATTTGTTTATGTGTGCCCCAGTGAATGTGAATTTGAGATGCACCGTGTGTGTCCCAATTAATTTGACTTTTGGCTAGAACAGGCTGTCAGAATTATTGAGTTCATCACAATGTTCAGTCGATGGATCACTCAAATAATCATCACTCAGCCTGTTGAATGTTCCCACACAAACACTCTAGAGTGTCCAACAGAAGACAAGATTAAGTTTCTATGGGACAGAAATAGAAAGACTGGCAGTGAAAAGCAGTAAGGTATACATTATACACAAGGTCTAATAGCAATGGGAAAGGAGTCAATTGCCTATTAATGTGGGTTTTCCAATGTTTAAAATGTAGGTGGAAAAGGGGTATATAACATGGCAAGGACATTATTTCCTCCACACAGGTGTAAAATCAGCTGACACTGACTACTGTCAGCTGTAGTCTGCAGTGTTTGGAGCGACTTTAAAACAAGATGTCACCCAAGCTGATCACCCAACATAGTCGTAGTTAGTCAAGACAAGACAGCTTGGTCTGTAGAGGCACACAATTCCAAATGTGTAAATTAAATTCATATGTTGTACCCCATGTCATTTGATTGCCTTACAGTAGGTTTGAACCGGACACACATGACACCTTCAGTAGCAGCATTTCCAGTAAAAATCTACTGAACCAAACAAACAAAATGATGGGAAAACAAACCGGAAACAGGTGTGCCACCGCAGCTGCCAGGGACTACAGTTATGCCTACTGTTTAAATCACCATTTTGAGGTAAAACAGAGCACACAGCTCTAAAATAAACAATTCAAAAAAAATGTCTTCATGCATAGAGTAGTAGTTTCTTACAGCCAATCCGAGACTAAGGATGGAGTCTGGGTAGTCAAAGTTGTGGACCACTTTATAGTTCGTTGTGTTGTACACTTTCACATGCCTGGAAGGAGGGAGGAAAATAAAGTTATACATGGTGACAATTAAAACCGCGAGTTACATGTACAGTCTTGAGAAGAAATGCACCTTTATATTATGATCATAATTTGTTTATGTGTGCCCCAGTGAATTTGAGATGGGAGAAGCGTATGCACTGTGTGTGTCCCAGTGAATTTGACTGTTGGTTAGAACAGGCTGTCAGAATTATTGAGTTCATCACAATGTTCAGTCAGATGGATCACTCAAGTAATCATCACTCAGGAGGGAGGAAAAAAAAGTTATACATGGTGACAATTAAAACCGCTTCTAAATTGCCTTTGTCATTTTAAACACACACCTGTCCAGTGAGGCAGACAGTAGTCTCTGCCCGCTGCTGCTGAGACACAAACAGGTGACGGTTTTATGGTGGTTCTTCAGTGACACCAGAGGCTGACCACCTTTCAGCAGATCCCACACTTTCACATAACGGCCCCCTGAAACAAGAAGAATATGGCACAGCTTTATTTATTTTTTATTGAAGGAAGAACAGACAAGAAAACAACCAACAAGACTATACGGAAAGAAAAAGACAAAAAGTAAAAGAAAAAAAGGCTGCATTTTTCACATTACAAAAAACATTCAATGAAATCCTATTGCAATATCGCTAGGCTGAGAGAAGAGATTCCACTTTTCCCACTTTTTATAGAATTTATCCTCTGGCACAGCTTTATTAAACAGACAATTTGATTTAGAATAGGCTGCGATTCGTTGTGAGAAGGGAAATCTTAACAAAGGGTACTAAATGACGTTCAAAAGTCGACTACCTGCTGAGACGAGAAGACCTTCCGAGGGATACAGAAGAACACTCTCCACTGGCTGGCCGTGGTCCATGGTCATCACACTCTTACCCGCTCTGCCATCGAAGAGTTTCAATGTGTGGTCGTATGAACCTACAGTAAAATATCAGTCAATTACAAAGACCTTACAAGCCCCTCCTTCCAAAACATCTATAAATCATATATGCAATATGCTTTATTTGCACACAACTTAAAACTCATCCAGTGCCACCAGTTGGATACCAGTTTTGGCCCTCGTTGCCACCGAAGCCCATTATAAATGAAAGAAAATTATTTTGTGCATGTCATCACCTGCACACCAGATTAGAGGAATATTCTATATATAAAAAAAATTCCCTTAAAATAAAGGCGCCATTGGCACTCTCGACCACCAGGGGGAGGGCCCAAAGGAGTCAGGTGGCACTGCCCTTAACTGACAGTTAAGGGCTTTTCAGATGGCGCCTAGTAATTCATTTGCAACAACATAAGAGGCAAATGTGCTGGTAAGACGGATGGGAGAAGCGTATGCACTGTGTGTGTCCCAGGGAATTTGACTGTTGGCTAGAACAGGTTGTCAGAATGATTGAGTTCATCACAATGTTCAGTCGATGGATCACTCAAGAAATCATCACTCAACCTGTTGAATGTTCCCTTCTATATACTCCAACAGAGCGTTTGTCCAACAGAAGACAGACAGTTTGTTAAACTTCCGGATTAGGTTTAACGAGCATCAACAAGTGCCTTCAATGCAGTAGGCTTTATTATGCACTTGTAGACTTAGATAGCATTTGATACAGATTTATAGCATGTTATGTAGACAGCACTATAAGTGCATTGTATGTAGTCATAGCACGTCATAGTACATTATGTATAGTATATATGTATAGTTTCATTATATAGATATTCCACTGTTACGTTTTTAGCTTACGCATGTTTCATGATAAATGCTTTTTATGTGATATATTCCCATGCTTTTTGTTCTTGCTTAATGTAAATGGCTCTGGATTAAGAGAGTCTGCCAAATGCCTAAATTGTATGTATTAATCCAGCCGCATCGCTCGCCAAAGGTGGATGATCTACACATTTAGGACTTTTCAGATGGCACCCATTAATTAATTTGCAACTAGAAGCAAACGTGGATGAGCCGCTGTATGGGACAAGTGTATGCATACACCACCTGTCCGTCCATGCAACCGTTGAACTGTCTTTTCAACATCATAATGCCGATAAGCATACGTCACACATTCTTTCAGTAATCATTTAAACCCCTTGGGCCAAAAAAAACAAACTTTGTTTTTGGTGGTCGAAATTCAGTTCAGGTGTCATTTACTTACCAGTGATAAAGAGATCTCTGTTGAGTTTGCTAGTTGTTCCACAGCGGATGTAATCTGTATGTTCTTTGTATGAGGTCAGCTCAGTGGAGCTGGGAATGTCCCAGAGTCGACAGGTGTAGTCATCTGACCCCGTCAGGATCTGATAACGATCCGAGGTGAAATCTGTTACATGAACAGCCCTGAGAAGAAATGGGAAAACATCATTTTAATGTCATCATTTTTGCTTCTGTGCCCCCTCCTCCCTCCCTCAGTGAATGACTGCTGAAGAGATTGTCAGAATTATTGAGATCATCATATGTTCAGTCGATGGATCACTCAAATATTCATCACTCAACCCGATAAATGTTCTCTTTTAACTCTAAGAGAAGAGAATTTGTCCAACAAACTTTTTTTTTAATTCTAAGCTGGACAAGCATGTGACAATTGGCACATGAGCATAAGTCACAGGAGGATACTTACTTTGTGTGTCCTTTGAACATCCTGAGTGCCACTTTGCCACTAACATCAAACAGCCGCACCACAGAGTCCTCACATCCCGCAACAAGGAGCTGTCCATCGGACCGGAACCTCCCACAATACGCCGTGTCCTTGAACTTTGTAAATGATTTCACAGGCTCCTGGGAGAACGGCCCGTAGATGTGGATCTAAGATCAGACAAAACAATTTTTTTTTAAAGATAATTCCAACAGTTCTTGTCCCCGTTCTTTACATTACAGTAGACCAAGACTTTTTATTTAACATGTCATATTTCATCAAGCCAAACCATATATCTATCTTTGCATGACTTGTAAGTGTCTTTATACTTAGTTAATTTATAACCTGCAATCCCCATTTTGGGCATATCATAGGACATAAATAAATAGATTTACAAGCTCACAATGCCAGTTTATAGATCTGATCGTCAATATCTCCAATTTATTGTAGAACAAGGTATATAGGGTTTAAGTGGCTAACGTGTGTTATAGTGGTCTTCAAGAGACAAGAAGGTGGCCGCACATTGGCAAGTGTCAATACGGGACGCAGATTAAGAAAACAATGTTGCGGCAGGGTACGATCATACCCTGTAACTGCCTTCTGGCAGTTACCTGCCGAAAAATTGGTTTATTTTAGAAGAGGTTGTCAGAATTATTGAGATCATCACAATGTTCAGTCGATGGATCACTCAAGTAATCATCACTCAACCTGTATCGGGACATCTCCAGTTTTTCCACTGGTTTTCTGAAAAACACATCCAGTCTGCAGCCAAGGACCTCAACAGAGAATTTGTCCAACAGAGGTAGACAATTGGCAAAGAGTGCGCACAGGACCATTTCAGGGTATCATACCCTGAAGAAGGCAATTACCTGCCAAAACGTTTTCTTTTTACTCTACGTTCAAAAATAAAGTATTGGGACTTTGGCTACCAGTGTGTGCGGCCACCTTCTTGTCTCTTGAAAACTACCATTTATTTTAGATTAATCACCACTACAAGGACTGTGGTGTGCATAGCGATAGCATTCTCAGAGGTTGATGGCCAGACACACCTGGTTAACTGGCTTATGGCCAGCCTAATTAACTGTAGTCTCACACGGCAATCCTATAGTATTATACCCAGTCCTGATGGTGGCGGTAACGTCACCATTATGACGATTTTGACCAAATAGAGCGAATCTGGCGATGTCACTGCCGGTTTAAGGAACAATAACATGCGGTACCAGCTTTGGACTGTGCAGCACTATCAGAAGCCCGGAATGCTAAGTGATCATCGTTGATTTGAATAACTAAGTCAAATTAAGCTCTAATAAAGCCCAAAATATCGCATTTTACGCAGCGATGCACATGAAGACCGCGCGTGTTTTAGGTAGATTACATCAGCCGTTAGCCAAACAAGCTAAAAGTTGCAGGGGATTAAACGATTACGTCAATGGCCATAAGGGATTTATTGATTCATTACGTCAATAGCCATAAGGGGGTTAAGGAGAAAATTCACATTATGCATTCCAGAAACTATTGTTAGCACAAAAGCATTTTACACTAGGCAAATAACATGCGGCCTAGTGGCATCTTAGTGGCAAAAACTGCTGCGTTTTCCACCGGTTTTCAAAAGAAAACAAACACATCCAGTCTGCAAGAACCTAATAACTCACCCTTGTGAATGCTGTCACAGCATAGTTATGTGGAGCCAAGGGAGAATAGTCTATGCTTGTGACTGCTCCATATTCTTTTATCTGGACTGGAGCCTGTCAAAAGCACAACAAGAAGTTAATTTAAGTAGTGGGTATTGACCAACTGCAATGATTAAAACGTTTCAAAAAAAGAAACATACATACCTTGTAGTTTTTCCAGTACAGTGTATCTTGTGTAACCTTCTCTCCTAATTTGGGATAGACTTGGATTTTCGTAGGTTTGAATGAGGCCATGTCTGTTACTGGTTACTGGTTATCTTATCTGTCACAAAAATGGTTAAAAGTAAGCCAAATATTGCACATGAGACAAGAAATCGATTAGACTACATCGTAAAATCATTGATCAGATTTTAACACCGATGTCCATACACAGACACAATGTGTCCAATCATGGCAAGACTTAGTTTTAGACTGTTTTCAGATATTATAATTGTTCTTATTTTGATCATAAGACCCAATTACTGAATATCAGGTTTTCTGAATAAGTATGACACTAATTTAACTCATTTTAAGAATTACAGCACTTCAAGCACAACTTAATACAAAACAGTGGACGACAGTTTACAATAGGGTCCATCATGTTCAATTCATCATAACATTTAGAGACATACAAATATACACTTCTATATATCCAAAAACAGGAAATCATCAAAGAGGTAAAAAGGAGAGAAAAACATAGTGAGGGGGAAAAGGGGTGGGTGGGGGATTCAGATTTTACAGGGGCCAGTTGCCCAGTTTCGAATTGCGGCCGTCCGTACTCCGTAGGTGCCCTTTGAGAGCGGTTTTGAAGGAGTCAAGGGATTCGCATGACTGTTGGTAGGGCGTTCCACATTTTGGTGGCATAGGAGCGACATTAATTTAGTCCCTTGTTTATGTAGGACTAGCTCCGTTTCAGGCAACATCTGACATTGTCTATGACAAAAACTAGCTCTGGACCAGAGCTAGACATAGACAAAAACTAGAACTTTGACCCCCCCCCCCCCAATAGTCAAAAGCCGCCATGGCGAATAACAGCGATAAGCCGTGGCAAATGTAACCAAAGTTAACTGACACTTATACATTTGTAAACTCTTAGTTAACTTATTCGATCATTTAGAACTAAACATATAAACGGTGGACCGTAACGCATAACATACCACAAAATCGGCAAGCGTGTTCTCTTCAGCAGCACTTAGCTAGCCAGCTAACACATGGTTCAGCAACTGCCAACTACATCCACTTCGAAGGCTTCTCAGACACATGAATTTCTATACGAAGGAATATGTGTAGCAATATGTATTACTGGCTTTAAAAAAAGAGAGTTTCGTTATTTGGACAAGAGAACAAAAGCTGTTCGTTTAAAGTTTTAAAGGGCTTATCACGTTGTCTCTCGTCAGCCTTGCAGGGGGACGCCATGATGGAAGATTGGAAGCACCAATGAAGAAGAAGATGGTGAATAAATACATGAAGAGATGTGAAACCAGCGCCCCCACGCGACCAAAACACACCAGAATGGGACTGGACTGTGTCTCTATGGACTGGACTAAGTAAGTAACCCTCTAACTAACCTCGCCTCACCAGGCTTTCCAAGGAGTGGAAGACAGCTATCTTTATTCTTTACAGTCTTTTTACGTTGTTTCGCAGTTTCGTACGACTCGAGCGTCGTGTCTAAGATACTTAATGTAATGTGGCATATATTTTAATTCTTCCACCATCTTTGCACATCCAAGTCGAGCGGCTGTGTGTCATCCAAAACCGAATCGCTCACTCACTGAAATGATCCGTACGGTTTGGCACATCACTAACAGTCAACACGGCTTTGACCAGGGTTGCTACATTGACTGAAAACACTAGCCAAAAAGTGAAGACTTCTCGCCAAAAGGGGAAGACATCTCGTCCCGGAAAGTGAAGACCACTCGCCAAAAGGGGAAGAAATATCGCCCCGGGCCGAGTGGTCTTCACTTTTTGGCGAGTGGTCTTCACTCTTTCATTACCGGTATTCTGCATTAAAAATGTGCAAACTATTCTTTCTCCACGAGAGGTCGCTGTATCCTAAAAGAAAATCAAGACAGTAAAAGAAAGTATGTGGTACTTTTACTTCCACAATCCAAAAGGGTAAAACAGAACTCATTTGACACACCTCCTCCACCAAAGACGAAAGGAAAAAGGATGCTTACTCAGTAAGTAAAGTGTACCTCATGCACTCTCCAGGCAGAAGCTGAGAACATAAGAGAACAGATCAGGAGTTTGTTTGACGTTTTTTCTTTTCAATTCTGGATTCGCTGTCGATCGTAACGAATTAGTTAATAAACGGGCACAGCTGTGTTTTAGTTGTAAATTAGTGTTTTGTTATGCCAGATCCTGTGTCCTGTACCACCAACTGACGGCTAAACATTTTCGAGGTAGGTAAAGTCGAGAAGAGAACAACTATTCTACACTTGAAATTTGTAATTCCCGACAGGCATGTTGTTGTTGGTATTTTACTTTAGAGAACATTCAGAATATGGCTAGACCGTGAGACACATTGTTTTAGAGCCAGCCAGCCAGGGTGGATTAACAATAGTGACCATATTTGACTGAGAGACTGCCAAATTCTAGCTTTTCACTAGAGGAGAACCCCCCCCCCCTCCCCCCACAGGCAGACTAGTCTCTTCACATACTAGAGCATGTCTGAAATATGTGTCAGACCTGAAATCGACATGTACATATGAAATTAATGCTTAAACATGTAGCTAGGTCCTAGGTGTAATGTTAGAGACCACAGAAGTGAACCTTTCAAGCCTGTTTTCTCAACTCGCTGTTTTCTGCAAGACATTACTCTATAAGCAATATGATATCTCCAAAACTGGTGGGTCAAACTGAACAACCAATGTCAATTTGAAGCCTGCTTCCCTGCTTTCATATGACAAAGAATCCAATGGCAGTCTCTCAGTCAAATTATTATATTATTATTAAATTATTATAGGCCTACTTTAATGATTATAATAATTTACATGATTATGACATGTGTAGCCTATTAGTCCACTTGCCAGAATGTGAACCCAGGCATATTGAGTACACCAAAGTTTTATGTTAAACGTTGCGTATGGGTCTCCAGCATGTAGAAACTTCCGGATGCTAACTCAATTTCATCATGCTTTAAGAGTTTAAGTAGCATGTGACGTGTCAAACTAGGGGGTTTTCATGATGCTGAATCCATTCCAAGCATTAGTTTTGCACAAAAACACTAAGAGCCAGCACATTTGGGCAAGTGGCTATGGCTGTTTAAAGCTCAATGAGTGTTTTCTTTTGTTGCAAAACTAAAGCTTGGAATGGATTCAGCATCATGAAAACCCCCTAGTTTGACACATCACATGCTACATAAAGCATGATGACATTTTGTATTTGTTGCCTTCTATAGGTTGGTATGGTCACATATTATGCCAATTATGAAAATTTCTCAACATATGCAAGTTAGCATCCGGCAGTTTCTACATGCTGGGGACCCATACTCAACATTTCTAACATAAAACCTTGGTGTTCACAATGTGGCTCTATGGGCTGGCAAGTAGACTATTACCTCTCTCCTCACCTCACACACCTCGTTCTTACAATATATCTCTTTACCAAAGTTAACTACCGGTATATGATTATGCGTCTCTCTCTCTCTCTCTCTCTCTCTCTCTCTCTCTCTCTCTCTCTCTCTCTCTCTCTCTCTCTCTCTCTCTCTCTCTCTGAGAAATGGTTGTTATGGTTATGAAGACACATGTTGATATGCTTTGTCCTGTTTAGGAAGTGGTCACTGATAAGAAGCAGGCCAGTACAGCTGTCTGGGCAAATACATTTCCCACGATAAGCTACATACACGCACTGACTACCATTCACTGTGGAAGTGGGACACATTATAATATGCCCATGCCTAGGCCATATCAAGACAAGACACGAATCTCTCAGTCATGAACAGATGATGATCCCCATCTCATAATTGAGGTGTGTTTGTGTGCTTCTACAGAGTTGTGGCGAGATGGAAAATGGAGCTGCCATCATTAAAGTAATTATGGACATACTGGGATCAAAGGATTCAGTTGTTTCATCAGACTTTAATTATCACTGATAATCCTGTTGGGATCAAAGGAGGGCACCCCCCCCCCCCTCCCACAAACACACACACACACACACACACACACGCACACGCACACGCACACGCGCACACACAGTCACACACACACACACACACACACACACACACACACACACACACACACACACACACACACACACACACACACACACACACAAATAGCCAAGGAAGTAGGAGAAATAATTTTGACACCAGTGAGTTCCTTGAATTCTCCATGAAATTTTTCTGTTGTTGTTTTTTTGGTTTGCAGATGGAGCTGAGCAGAAAGAAAGTGCCTCTGTATGTAAGTGTTGCTGAATTTATCCACCATCATATGGCTAAGTTTAAAAATCAGCATGGCTCACGCTGGCAGTCATGTGGGACCATTAATTCCAACTACCGGTATGTAACCTCAAACATTAGCCGTGTCTCCCTGAAACGTAGTCTTGAATGAACCGTAGAATTTGCGTCCAAATTCTGTGCTCAGGTCTGAATCCAAGGTCATTTTAGCCAGACATTATTTATACCTGGCTTGGGTTCATCAGTTCAACATCATCAAGACTGACAGATTTTTTTATGTTGTACTCAAATAGGCACTTGTTTGACTTTCATTATTCTTGAATTACAATCTATGTTTTTTGCGCATTAGATCATATTCTCTAAGGAACAAAATAATGTAATCAATCAGTTTCCCAGCAAGCTTTACTTTTGTATGACTAGTCAATCAATAACTCTGCTGTAATCACAACAGTGTTTTCATTTTGTGCGGTTTTGAACTCACACAGGGGTGGAGGAAAGAAAATAACTTTTATTATCCAATGATTATTTGATGTCTCCTGTCAGGTGGTGCATTTGAATAGACCTGTGGTCTGTGTGACTAAGCTGTAGACAAATAAGAGTAGAATTGTGGTCAAGTACCTCTTTGTAAGTTTGATTTTGAGAGGATCTAAAAGATGGAAGCAAATATTATCAAATACAATATCATAATCAGTGACTGAGGTCAAAGGTTAATTTTGTTGGTTGAGTATGCAGTTATTTTAATGTGAAGTGCTTCTGCTATTGATACGCTAGACAAAGGGCTAGTGTGTGTGTGTGTGTGTGTGTGTGTGTGTGTGTGCACACGTGTGCGTGTGCACAAATGAGGTTCTGTGATTGAATCCAGACAGAGATGGCAGAACATGTTCTTATACCTTCACGACAAGGCTTATCGTCCTGTCTCATTTCTCTTAGAGCAGTGGTCTAAAAGTGTTCTGTCTGGACTGCTGGGATCAGGGCAGCATGGTTGCAGGCACCAAGACATTCCTGCTTTTATTGATTTGAAGGGGAAGTGTTATTTCTGTTCTCCAGCTGAATGCAGTACTGTGCAACTCCTTCAGAACCATGGCTCTCTGACTCGCCTTTCAACACTGTATAGCATACTTATAGCAATGGTTCTGAACCTTTTCAGACGGCAACCCCCAAAAATAATCATATTTGAACTGGGTACCCTCCACCCTAACAAGCACTTGAAATTATAGGAGTTGAAGCATTACACAGCTACTCTGTTCCACAGCTAAACATTGTCAAAATAGCAGATACAAGCTCACTCACAATGCCTCCGTGAGGCGTTGTGAGCTTGTAGTTGACTATTTTCCCACATTTTGCTTCGTTCTCATCTATTATTTGATAATTTGGCTAACGTCTGACCAGTTTTTAACTTTCTTTTGGAGGTATTACAAAGTTGTAAAAAAGTGTGTGGGGACCGAACCACTGACTTACAACACCTTTCTCTCTCACCTTCATTTGCCCATCTTCCCAGGGACAGGCGAAAGTATTTGCGTTGCTGGAGGGCGTGGAGTCTGTGTCCGAGGACACAGAGGTCTTCGTCGTTCTGGAGGGCTCCACGCTTCTCCACATCATAAGAGCTCAGAGCGATGTCATGCTCTGCTTCATGGTCCCCGGTAGGTGGCCGTGTCTAAAGTGTGATTATGAATCCCACCAATCTTCTAGGGTAGACCCTCACCATGTGTCTGATTGGCTCCCGGGAAGGCATAGTTTTACTGAGGTTAGGCCGTTCAGGTTAGGTTTAGGGGGGTGCATACTTAGTTTAGACTAGTCATTGGTTAGACATGGGTTAAGGTTAAGTTTAGGTGTGCTGCCCCGTGGGAGGTTTGGTATAGGTTGTAGTTGTAGGAGTAATGACTGGTCGTAAAAACGAGAACTGTCAATCACAACGACTACTGGCCAATCACAGCAGGGCTTTCCTAGAACGTTGGTGGGATACATAATAATAATAACGGGTGTCTGAAACACACGACCACACACACGCACGCACCCACACACACGCACACACACACACACACACACACACACACACACACACACACACACACACACAGAGCACATACCACCAACAGAGAATACCCCCTTAAAGCTTGCTCTTAGTAGCTCTGCATTGTCGTGTATTTATCATTCATAAATTGCTCTCCATCACAGTTCTGTAGTTTAGATTTTTGGAAGAGTTATCCTGGAGTCCCTATTTTTTATGTCATAAGTGGTTTACCCATTATGGGAAAGCATCTGTGTCATTTTAGATTTTTAGCTATAATAGGAACATACGTTTTTCTGTGCAAGCTCGCAGCAAGCCAATTCGTGCCGTGCTGCGAGCTTGCACATCTGCTATCTTAAAACATTTTAGAAAAATCGTTGTGCTTGAATTGTTTTTTTTTTAAATAATTTCTGGGAGGTCCCAGAATTGGCCTCAGGTCTTCACAGGTTAATTATGTTGGGGTTGTCTGTCTCATCGATATGTCAACGACGTGGTCGTGTGATGATGTCATTTCCTGCCTGCTCTGTAGGACACAACCTGGCCGAGGTGGTGTCTGTCCAGGCTTACCTGTGCTCTGAAGCTACGGCCCTTACCTGGGTGGGAGGGTCTACCTTGGAGTACATCCAAGACGACGCGCAGGTAGGAGCATCAGAAACGCACACCCATGTAGGCCTGTCGCAATTATTACATAATCGCCAAATCACAATTATTCCAGTTATAGCAATTATTTTTCGCCATGTTGAAAAACATTCATACATTTTCAAACGTTTAAAAATAAGTAGTGGAAATAACTTTTCTTTTCTAAATCTTTATCCCATGATTTTGTAAGCCATTTTGTCACCCAGTGTCAATTTCTTAATGTAATCCCGTGCTCTACTACACTCCTTCTGCCAACCCAGGGAGAGAAACAGACTGACCTCATACTTCCTTCTATGCATGAGTAGTCCAAGCCGCTTCTGGTTGGAAGTAGCGCGTGGAAGGAACATGTTGGTTATTCCAACCAGTTCCTTTCCCCTCCATCAGCCGCCCCGGTTGGCCAGGGGGAGGCAGTTTAGAGATGTTATTTGTGAGGGTACCTACACTAGGGGACACAGGGAGAACATGCAAACGTCACACAGAAAGGCCCTTTCGCCAACCCCACCTAGGGTATAAATTATGTGTTGACGTACCTGTACATTCACAATTCACATACCGTACCCTAACGCCTAACCTTAACCCATTTTGGGGCGGGAACCCCTTTTGGTGTTTTAAACATTATGTTATAATTTAGCTATTGAAAAATAGCAGATCTACAAGCTCATAGCGCGCCACCGAGTGACATGCCAATTTGACATGCCATGATCCCCAATCAAATGGTTTGTTCCAGAATGTTGCCTGCAGTTGATCAGGAACACATCAGGATACATTACAGACACACAAACGCTATACAGTATATTAGGACTAGTTATTGGTGACGTGACTGTTTTGTTTTAAGGACCTGGCAGAGCACCTGGTGACCCACGGTCACCGGCTGAGCTCCACAGATCACAAGGAGCTGAGATGCCTCTTCAACCTGGGCCAGGAGAGCTCTCGCTGGGCTATGGATCGCTGCGTGGCCCTGGCCATGGCCAACCTGGATATCCCTCACAACTGGAATGTCCTGGGCAGCACCAGTGGAGAGGGTAGGGACAGTTGTTATGAATTACCTGAGCCCTGTTCTTCATCGTACAACAAATAGTGAAAATGGCTGGCTTATCTGTAAGCCACAACTTGTCGCATCATGAGACGCTGAGAGCACCTCATGGGGGGGGGGGGGTAGGGTAGGGGCTAAACTTATCACCACGATGTTACGCCACTGGATTAGCTATTTTAAACATTTTGGACAATTTCCCATATAAAGATAAGGATGCCAGGTTGAACATAATTAACCTATTCTGGATGTGTTTTCGTGTGTTGGTGCTGATAGCCATCAGTGGGAAAACGCTAACAGGTAATTCTTGCCAGTTCTATTCTGAAGACAAATAGTAGTAAACATGCACTGTCAATATACAAAACCATGGGAACAGATGAGTTTCAAAGGCTTACTTGTCATTGTCAGCAAGGAAGGTGAACTTTTCAACTTGCTCCTCCTGTTTTTCCTCTTTTCCTTCTCCATGTTGTCCCCCATCACTCCCATTATACACGCTCTCACTGGGTTGAGAACGGAAGTGACCACGGTCACATGGTGTGCTTCTGTTAACTTCATCAAAGCTATTTAAGCAGCATGTAATGTGGTTAATAGAGCTTCCCCATCTGGAAGAAGCCCCAGGTTAAGTGTGTGTGTGTGTGTGTGTGTGTGTGTGTGTGTGTGTGTGTGTGTGTGTGTGTGTGTGTGTGTGTGTGTGTGTGTGTGTGTGTGTGTGTGTGTGTGTGTGTGTGTGTGTGTGTGTGTGTGTGTGTGTGTGTGTGTGTGTGTGTGTGTGTGTGTGTGTGTGTGTGTGTGTGTGTGTGTGTGTGTGTGTGTGTGTGTGTGCGTGTGCAAGTAGGGTTTATGTGCTCATTGCGCTGGTCAATATGTTCATGAAATACCACTGTGTGTGTGTGTGTGTGTGTGCGTGTGTGTGTGTGTGTGTGTGTGTGTGCATGCGTTGAGTGGGTGTGTAGGCCACTAACGTAAATAACAAATCAGATTTTGTGATAATACAGTTATGGCAGTCTGTTTGGCCGCAGCGGCTCCGTATGGTTGTCTGGATAACATTGCCTGTGACATCACCAATGTGCCTGACTGTACTTTACTGCTGCACTCCGTCTGCCCAGTGTCGATTTGTTTTATCAGTGACATTTCTTGGGATTATACTGACAAGTGTTGATTGAAGAGTTTAAGCTCACTTGCAGCGCTGATATGACCGAAGAGCCAGTTTGACCATCAGCAGTGGTACATAAACTGCTCATGTTTTGAAACGTTGGTAGGGTTTTTATAAATTGGGTTTTGGCTATTTGGGTTATTTAGATTAACTTGCTTAGATTTCCATTTGTACACTCTCAGAGTTAAATTGGGGGTCCCAGAGATAGAAATGCCATTAAATGGGGGTGCGTAGCCTAATGCATATCAAACTGAGGGTCCTTGAAATTTAATTGAATCACTGCTAGAACCGTAAAAATCTTCTGGTCCCTGGCATATCTCTTCAAATGGGGGTCTGCGGGCTGATTAGTGTCAATTTGGGGGTCGTTGACATGAAAAGGTTTGGGAACCACTGCAGTACGACACTTATATACAGTCGAGTGCACTTGTTTATGACGTGAATCAGCTTGTGACATTTCCCGAACTTGGATAGAGGGAAGCTGGGCCACTGTGAGCGACAGGAGAAGACGTACTGTAAGAGCGTGTCTGTGGTTTGTTGAAAGGCCATTGTTACGTTTTAAGTGGGTCAGTGGAGCAGAGGTATTCAGTGCCATGCCAGGGGAGATTGACAAAATGGGGACGTGAGGAGAGACATTGGCACTGATTGGTCTGTGGTAATGAGGTTAATTATCGAGGTTTTCGACAGACAGGATTTGCTGTGTTATCCCATCTGCTTTCAACATCCCTCTTCCTCTGTCTTCTTGCTTCTGTGATGGCTATAGTGCCACGTCTGCCTATTCTGCTCTTTTTGCTCTCTAAACATGATCTTTCTCTGGCTCTGGGCTCTGCTGTCCTTCTGTCCTCCTGTTCCCGGTGGAACAGGTGTATTGTAATCACCCCTGTTTATTTGTTTATTTGGTTGTTTAAATAAACTAGCCCTTACCCGTTGTGAGATATTGCCCCCCCCCCCCCCCTTGTGGCCGCTGGGGTACTGCGTCCCTGGGTGCGTTTTCGCATTTTTTATTCACTAATACATTAGTTAAATTTGAAAAAGGGCTTCGTTAAGACCTCCATATTATTATGGTCAATGCCTGTGGGAGTGATTGGTGCAGGCGGTGAGGAGCTATGGCGGTGTTTCTGACACACATTCAGACAGACATTGACTGAATTATAGAATGATGATTATGATATGATGATATGATGATGATGTTGATGATGATGATGATGATAACCAATGGTCACAACAATAACACAGTTACAGTGACAGTTTTTAACAGTTTTGACAGTTTTTAATAATAATTTAATTAATACAATTGGTAGAAAAGTTGGTTAGGACCTGTGCTATTGTTTTTTTCTCCAATGGCACAGGTCCAAGGTCGCAGCGTTCACATTCAAGTTCACTTGCACGTGGTTGGGTCATATTTAGAATGACTTCAATAAGAAAGAATGTAAACGCACGTCGCACACGGCACACCACATTATGAGGTGCTGGCGCTGGGGGGAATCAAAATCATAGGGAAGAATACTGCACACTTGTGTACTTCCAGTTTGATTCTTTTAATTAGCAACCTTTCAACATTTGCACTGACATTCAAAGAGCAGCGATCCTCATGGGTGTGGCTTTTCATGTCACACTTTCAGATAATGTGTGCCCGAGGTGTAATAATTCTCATTTACAGAAGATAATCACCACAAGCTCTCAAGACACAATACATAATAATACACAATAAATACAAATAATAATATAATATATTATATAAGACCAGTAAGACGCGCAAACGCAGGAAGCGAACGCAGCTGAGACCCTGCAGATCATGTCTGTCTGTCTGTCTGTCTGTGTGTCTGTCTGTGTGTCGGTCCCGCTGTTACTGTATATGTGGACCTGGCCCCTTTTGTGCCCATATATGGAGCTGAGTGGACCTGGCCCCTTTTGTGCCCATATATGGAGCTGAGTGATTGCTGATGCAACACACTCCATATTTGGATAGCGGGACAGACAGACAGACAGACACACACACACACACACACACACACACAGACATGATCTGCTAGGTCTCATAGTAAGTGCTCACTGCGTTCGCAATAAAGAAATTGTGACAGGAAAAGCCATAATTATTTATGATCGGTTACTGCAACAGAACTATGGTGCTCTGAATTGTGTTTTAAATTGTCTTTTCATTTTTTAAGATTTGCTGCAAATACAAATAACTAGAGGTATCTAGAATTCTGGCTGCTCGAGGCCCTCACACCTACATCGCACTGCCGATCCGACCAATATGTCTGAGTCAGAGTATCGGTTGTAAACGTCTGTCTGTGTCCCTTTCATGCCCATATAAGGAGATCTTATCTTGCAGCCAGGCCTTTCCCTTTAATGCCTACATATGAAGATCCATGTCATCAGCATTATGCGCACATATGTGACCAGTCCCAGTGGTTTCAATCACAAGTCGGCGCTAATGGAACTCCACATTGACCAAAATACATTTGATTTTTCTTTTGTGTTTTTTGTTTTAGCCACATTAACACAGTTGGAATGTTAAAGAGGGTTTTTATTCCAACAGAAAGTCGTTTTAGTGTTATTAAATCGTTGCAATTACATTGCAAAAATGTCTCTGTATTTACAGTTTATTTGCGAATTTTAGGGGTTTGAACATTCCTGGTTCCTGCACGTATTTACATGAAGTGGTTTCGATTGGCCGTAGCTATCTTTGTTCTCCAGTTACATGCATCTCAGCCGCTCAGATTAGTTGCAGTGTTTCTGTGACAATAGTAAACACAACAACATAATTTTGTTAACTTGATATGATGCTGTTGTATCTTGTAAGTATAAAGTGATTACCCGTCGTCGTCCACTGAAGAAAAGTGAAGTCGCTGCCAGTTTTGTGTTTGTGGTCTCCACACCACACACAGCTGTGCGTTCTGACGAGATTGTCTTAGTTGTTAGTTTCATAATTATGTAAAATAAAACTGAAAAATGATCAAGGCCCCCTTGTGTCTGAAACCACTGTATTCGGTCACAAATGTGGAAATGTAGTGTGATGTAAATGTCTAAATAAACGGCAATGGTGGGTAGAGTTACATTGGCTACATTACAAGTAGCCTACCACAGGATCGATTGCCACCAGGTATCAAATTAATTTTGTCTTTCTTCTTTCTTTGTTATAATTTCTTATTGTCTTCTATTATATTATGTATTATGCCTTGAGAGCTTGTGGTGATTATCGGTAGCAAATGGGAATGGATTACATCCGTTGCACTCATTATCTGAGCATGTGACTGCAGAGCCACACCCATGTAGAAGAAAGCTCTTTAAAAACCAGTGCAAACTGTAGATACCCTGATGGAGTCTAGAGCTTGAACGAATCTAAGCGGAGCAACATTGACTGTGTGTAGTGTATTCATCCCTGTTTGATTGACATTTAGAATGACAATAACAGGCCATGTGTTTATTCCCGTTTTCTGCATCAGGGTCTACTTGAAAAGTGTTTGCAACTTTGCGGCCCACCCATCTGACCACTTAATATGGCAGTTGAACAGCTGCCGTGTTTATTTTAATTCCTATGTATCTGTATCGCAATGAAAATGAACTTTTCAGGGTTTTAAAGAAAAAAGATAGCATTACTTTATGCCTATATTTAAATATCAATGTTATATTGTTATTAGTGTTTTGTCAAATCTTTGGGTGCCCACATGCAATAGCCTCACCAGTGGGCCCGAACCACAGTTTGGGAATTGCTGAATCTCTCTGAAGGTTTTCTAGTTTTCTAGTACTATTCAGGTTGCATGCAGATGCATCTTGCATCTTTCAACATCCCCACCCTTTCACTCTCCTCAGTCCTCACTCGTCCATATGGCTCACACCGCTGGTGGTCTTACACACATACATACAGTACACACACTCCGTAGTCATAATGCTACCTTCTTGCCACAACCAAGAGCCAATTTGTAATACTATACTAATGCTAATCTCAATTCGCTCTCCCTGGCAGCACCTTTCTTATGATCCTGCAACATTAGAGGAATCAAACGTTTCACATATCTGCATATTAAGACCCCTCCTGTATCTTTCTGTCTCTCTCCAGAGTACACTCCCAGGGAGTCTCCCCTCCACCTGGCAGTGCGCTGGGGTCTGTGTCGCCTGTCAGAGCTGCTGCTGTGCCAGCCTGGCGGTCTGATAGCTGTCGGTCTGCCCAACGAGGAGGGCGTCATGCCGCTGCAGTTGGCCCGAAGCGTGGGAAACACGGAGCTCCTAGAGCTTCTTACACAGTATGACACATTAGTGAAACACGGAGCTCCTAGAGCTTCTTACACAGTATGACACATTAGTGAAACGCAGAGCTGCTAGAGCTTCTTACACAGTATGACACATTAGTGAAACGCAGAGCTGCTAGAGCTTCTTACACAGTATGACACATTAGTGAAACACGGAGCTGCTAGAGCTTCTTACACAGTATGACACATTAGTGAAACACGGAGCTCCTAGAGCTTCTTACACAGTATGACACATTAGTGAAACGCAGAGCTGCTAGAGCTTCTTACACAGTATGACACATTAGTGAAACGCAGAGCTGCTAGAGCTTCTTACACAGTATGACACATTAGTGAAACGCAGAGCTGCTAGAGCTTCTTACACAGTATGACACATTAGTGAAACGCAGAGCTGCTAGAGCTTCTTACACAGTATGACACATTAGTGAAACGCAGAGCTCCTAGAGCTGCTTACAGTACGGCAGTGGTTCCCAAAGTGGGGTCCGCGGACCCCTAGGGGTCCTTGGGGGAGTTCCAGGGGGTCCCCAGCTAAATGATTGCGAACGCAGTGATTGCGAACGCAGTGAGCACTTACTATGAGACCTAGCAGATCATGTCTGTCTGTGTGTGTGTCTGTCTGTCCCGTTATACGTCCAAATATGGAGTGTACGTCCAAATATGGAGTGTGTTGCATCAATCACAAACAAATCACTCAGCTCCATATATGGGCACAAAAGGGGCCAGGTCCACATAATACAGTAACAGCGGGACAGACACACAGACAGACAGACAGACAGACATGATCTGCAGGGTCTCAGCTGCGTTCACTTCCCGCGTTTGCGCGTCTTACTGGTAGTTAGGAACCAAATGGACCCTTATGGGTCTGTAACTCAGAGAGTGTACAAATGGAAATGGACCCGTTAGGGGTTTGTACACTCTCAAAGTTAAATTAACTTTGACTTTACAATATAAATTGGGGGTCCCAGAGATAGAAATGCCTGAGGGTCCTTGAAATTTAACGGGTTGAGAATCACTGTAGAGCCGTAAAAATCTTCTCTTAAGTCGCATATGTCTTCAAATGGGGGTCCGTGGGCTGATTAGTGTCAATTTGGGGTCCTTGACATGAAAAAGTTTGGGAACCACTGCAGTACGACACTTACAGTATATAGTCTATCACAGTGCACGACAATCTACGAGTCATCCTGTGACTTACAGCAGCGGTTCTCAACACGTGGGTCAGGGGGTCCCCAGGTGACAGTTAAGCGACAATGTATGGTCTTTTAAGACCTTAATATGCATGAAAGGTAATCAACAGACTATACTATAAAAACTGGTCAAACATTGGCCAAATTATCAAATATTGCGAATAATGCAAGGAATCTACTTGACAAAATAGCCAGCTCACACCTTAGTTTGTTGATTAGCTACAGTGTTTTCACAATAAGCTGTGGAACCGAATCAAACTCAAGTCCTGCAATTCCAAGTCCCCAGTTCAAATATAATTATTTTGGTGGTTTCCCAGATTGTGTACGGCAATCTTACGGTATGTAAATGAGTGATCTGTGAATTGTGAAAATTTCAGAGGAAGGTATGTATGCATCACATATAAAATGTATGTTTTATATATAGATGTTTTATATATAGATCGGAGAAGCCAGACTGTTCTACAGTTAACGTACTGTTGCCCCAGATAATTGGCATTCCTCAGATATTTCGAATATTGTAAATACTGTACTTTGTAACAAGCGTGTCTTATGCTCAAATCAGAAAATGTTAAACACCTGCTTGGATCACCTGTCAAACTCAGGAATGTTTTTTGTCCGACCAGTCGTGCGCAATATGAGCCCCTTAAATCTAGTGCAGGGCTTTGTAGGTTCTTCAGTCCTACAAGGACTATAAATAGGTTTTAAAGAAGAGTTGTATTCAAACTTCAGCAAAACACTAAAGGCCACTGTACAGTACATGGAGAACATTAGACAGAGCAGATGTTTGTTTTTTTTCACAATTTTTTTTAAACAATCTCACTGTGTGTGTGTGTGTGTGTGCCACACAGCCCACCCAACCCCCTGGCCACGCCTCCGGCAGGTCTCTCCCAGGTGTGGGCGGACCGGTCCCGCCTGCTGAGGTTCTGTCACGACACGGAGAACCTGGCGCTGACAGTCCGCCAGAACTCGCCATGGAATTCACAGCAGCAGAGCCGACACAGTGACATCCTGCTGCTGAGAGAGCGGCTCAGAGACGGACACTTCCTCAAAGAGGTCAGTGGCAGTGTGCATTTTGACAGCAACGTTTGATTTAGTTTTAGTCATGAGTCATCTTGTTTTAGTCAGTGGTTTTGAATCCAACGAAAACAATTGGCCACGTTCGTCCGCAGGAGGGATGCCGGGCGTTGAGGGAGATCTCTGTCTTTGCACTATAGTGACTATATGTTGATCAGGGTGCCTGTTAAGTAGGCTGTGGAACTGGGAGCAGAAGTAACCGTGTACTTCCACATGTATTACATCCTCCTGGTGAAACTCCTCACTGTCAGGTGTATCAGAGGAAGCACATGATTGTTAGCAGTGACAAGGGGCTAGAATACGGGGAATCAAGAATTGGCGTGACTAAATTAAGATACAAAACACTTGTGATACTTGGGTACTTTAGGTTGATGCATTTTCGTATGGGCCTCATTTATATATAAATTCAACCCTAAGCCATTCATCAGACATGGATCAACTGGATTTTTTGCACTTAGCCATGCCAGATGTAGATTTCTACTTCATTCAAGGGAAAACCTATTCTAATTGAATTTGCCACCCATTTAATGAATCATTGGTGTTGTACGTTACGTTCTGCTCTGTCTCTGTGCCCAGTACAGGCAGATCATGTGCGTTGAGCTCCATAACTACAGTATCTGGACACAGGTTCACCATTCTGTGATTTTGTAATTTGTAAGGCATTTCAAGCATGCAAGGCTTGGGTGAGACTGCTGGGAGAAAACAAATCCCAGCATCCTAACCACTTCCAACTGTACTTGGGCCGCTTTTTTCTGTCTTCTAATCTACACCAACCCATCCTAAAATTGGCCAATCTACAATCTCAGAGCTAATAGAGAGAGAATGAGAGGGTGAGATTTTAAGTGGTGGACAGAGGGGGGAGGAGAGGAATTTAATAACAGTACACACGCTCTGAGATTACACACACACTCTCAGTTTACTATAAACAAAGATGCTTACCCGCTGATATTTGTTGATTTTTACCACTTCAGTCTCTCTTTGGCTAGCTTAAAAGTCATTGGGCCTTATTCACAAAGTTGTTTGTAAATGTCCTAATATTTTAGTGTCGACTTTAGGATATATTCTGTAAAGCCTTGTGTAAAGCTTTGGTTTGGGCGCATCACAGTTTTATATTTTATTTAACTGGAACATCCAACTTCACCATGTTGAGGTTCTGTGAAGTTCAAGTGTCAATCGTCAAAAAGAAACTTACACTGCATTGCAACGTCTTGACAGCTTGTAAACCAGTGTATTATGGCAAGCGAGTCCCTTGTGCGAACTATAAAGTACGGTATGTATATTAGGAAAAAGCTTAGTCTCCCCTGGTCAGCTGGGGCACCTGATGGAGGGGAAATTAACTGGTTGGAATAACGTGTTCCTTCCAACCGGGGAAACTCCCCCGTCAGGTGAAAAGAAGCGGCTTGGACTCCTCATGCATATGATGTCAGTCCGTTGCTCTCCCCAGGTTGGCAGAGGAAGTGTGGTCCCCAAGATTACATTAGATAATTGACACTGGGTGAAAGATATATTTTTTATGCTAACAAAATAAAAGGCTAGCATAATGCATGGCATGATATTATTAAGCCTTTTCTAATGAGCAATTGTTCAGCTTTGATGAGGTAAAAAAGATAAGAGTTTATTGATCATGGATAGTGACTTTATCCAGGCTGCTTCATCCGATGGTAATATGTGTAGTCTATTGTGTAACTAATGTGCGTCTGTGGTCTCCTGCAACATTAAGGCATGATAGGCCATTATAATCAATTCGGCAAATGTGTTCACAGTTGCAGAAACAACAATCACGCTGAGGGACATAATAATTATATTCAGCTCTAAATGCGTCAACTGAAACAGACTTATTTTTTTCTCTTTTCTTTTCTTTTATAAGTTATGACAAATGTTTGGCACATAAACATTATTTGACTATTATTCTGCATGAAGAATAAGGGATTCCATTAAGCCTGATTTGTATTGTGTCACATACAGCACGACTGCTCCAGAGGAGACGTGAGTTTCAGTGTACGCAACGCAAGAAATCATTAACAAAAAATTATCATGAATCAGACTCTGTTCGTGGAAAGTATAAAATTATAGTATAACATCTGCGTGTACCCAAGCTTAGTGAATGAGGCCCACTTAAATAACAAACAAACATTACTACAACAGTACTTTAGTACTTAAAATGAATGTTATCTAAAACTCTACACATAAGCCTTGGAACGCTCAATTTGGGAGTCTTTGTATTAGACTTGTTGAGTGTTATATCTACTGCTCTCTAGCTATCCATATTATGTACATGAAAAGCCTCACAAAAGACGGTGTGCACTAAAAGTCCAAAGTCCCTCAGTCATTTTCACATCAACACATGTAGACACAAACCATCAGTGAGTCAGTGTACAAATACTTATTACTTCTCTCTCTCCACTATGCCTTGTGTCCCACAGATCAAAGCACTCAGGAGAGAGCGCTCCGAGACCATCTTGGGGAAAGAAGAAGTGGTGGATGAGCCTAGTGAGAATGGTATCACACTGTTGTTCCATGACTCTGTACATTACATTATGGGATCTAGGTATGATGCCTGGCTTTTCCCAAGCAATCCAATCTTTACTGTTGTCTTCCATGTTCACTAGCAGTGGTTTAGCTTCATCAGTTCAAGTAGAGAAAGCGGACAAGTGAGGAATACTGGCTCTTGGATCAGAGGAAAATATTCACTGAACCCGGGTGCGCTCTACTGGGATGTGCAAGTACTGCAAGCTTGAGAGTATGCATGCGCACACGCATATACACTCTTAACTCATTTGAGTAATCAATGATCATCCAGTGAAGACTCACTCGTTCAGTAAGGAGTAAGGACCACCATACATTGAGAGACGCCAGCAGAATCTTTCACTCTTTAGTGCCTCTTCACCCCGGCTGTGTGTGTGTGTGTGTGTGTGTGTGTGTGGTAGTATGTTAAAGGTTGTTTCCTCTCCATCCCACTGGGGTGCAGCCTCGGAGCCAGCTGGCAGCAGTCTGCTGGGCCACTAAATGTGCATATTTTCTGGTATCACGCAGAGGCAAAGAAAGCCCTCTGTCAGATAATAGTCCACCATCTTTCGCCTTTAAACAGCTATGGACTTGTTTAACGTTCTCTGTGTGCTCCTTGCATTTTAGTTTTTGTCTCATTTAGATTTTTCAGCACCCCATTTTCTCCCTAATATAGGCGTTGCCAAACAGCCCCCAATCACCTCAACCCTCACCCCATCCCTCTTGTGTACTGCTGCCGACCCCCAGTGTTGGTCTGGACAGGCTGTAGAAAACCACACGCTTCCTCAGATGCACATGGGTGCATGAGTCGCCAGCCGCTTCTTTTCACCTGACAGTGAAGGTTTTCACTGGGTGAGCGCTAATGCACGCAGGGTTCACATTACCAAATTTCCTCCCCGCTGAACAGGCCCCCTGGACTAACCAGTAGGACTTGCTACTGCAAGGCCACATTCCCCTGCCAGCTTTCCACCCAGGAACACCAATTGTGTTTGTTGAAGTGTCCACTGTCCAGGCCAAGTCGGAGGCACCACTGTCAGCAATTCAACCCGGGAGGAGTCTTTTCATCATCTCCACATCAGCCAGACGCTCCCCAAACTCTTATATTCTTAATGGGTCTCTACCTCTTCCACCTCCAAAGCCTCCTGACGTTTTTTCTCCCCATGACTCCAAACTGTACAGAACACCACACCGGAGACTCATTTTAGTTTGTCGCTAAGCTTTGTTTTTGGTGGGCGCTGTGGTCTTTGATCTGCAAGGCATGCTAGTTAAATGAAATGGAGGATCAAGGCCACATGGTAATGATACCCCCTTGGGAAAACAAAAGTAAGAGCTTATTAACAGTTTGACTGCGGGATAAAAACATCGCAATCCCCATTTGACTGCCTAGTTTTTCACTAACCACCACGCCGACATCATCGTTCCGTTTCATGAAAATCCGCCTTTGGAATGCATTGGGCCTCATTTTCCCAGAAGTCTTAGCAAGCCAGTGCGACAGATGTTTTTCCGGTGACGTCATCCGAACACGTCACCTATCACACAATAAGTCTTAAAACGTATTAAAAACATCAATTAAACAATGAAAACATAACTTGTGTAAGTCGTGAACGGGAGGGAAGCTGTTCTACATCAATTAACTCGTGTAACTCGTGAATGGGAGGGAAAGTGTTTTAAATTGACTGTGCATATAGAAAATGCATCGTTAAAGATTGTGACAAACATATGTGCTCACTTGATAGATTCATGGCTTTGTAATTACCTGTTTCCTGTCCCCTCTCTCTGAAGAATCGTATCCTGATATCAATGGAGATATCTCGGCCGATGTGGAAAACGTGAGTATTTCAGTATTAACCAAGGACGCAATTCTCTGCATTGATTCACAAACAGCCTAAAAAGCGAAATAATTCTGAACTGAGATTCAACCAGCGTGTTACGGTGAGGACTGAGGATTTCTTATCGTTTTGAAAATGAGAGTGGGAAGTCCATTGTCTGTCATGCCTTTTGCTCACTGGTAGAGATAGCATGGGGAACACACGGGACATGGGCTGGAGTGGCGAGTAAAGTTCCTGCCCACCACCGCGGAGACCAGGGGTTTGAATCCTCTGCATTGCTTCAGGCTTGGCCGGGTGTCCTAAATGAACACAACTGGCTCTGTTCCAGGGTGGGGAGGCCAGTTGAGGAGGACGATATTGTCTGCGGTTGCACTAGCAGCTCCTACGGGTTGGTCTGTTCAGCGGAGAGCGGAACTGGGAGGAGTAGCGTGTTCCTCCACATGCATTATGTCCTCCTGGTTAAACTCCTCACTGTCGGGGGGGGGGGGGGGGGGGGGGAGAAGCAGACTGCCGGAGTCAAGTGTACCGGAGGAACACATGCTGGCCTACGTCCTCCCTATAGCAACCAGTAGGGGTCAGCATCAACAAGGGACTACAGTACTACCAGGCTAGGGGCAGTGGTGGAAAAAGTATTCAAACGTTTTACTTAAGTAAAAGTATCAATCATGCAATATCGAAATACTCAATTCAAAATGCACTTAAGTATTGGCCTCAAAATGTACTTAAAGTACCAAAAGTAGAATAGTCTTTATGCAGAATGTCTCATTTAAAGTTTTCAAATGTATAAAAATCTTTTGAAACTAGCAGATCTACAAGCTGTAGATCGGCTTTTCTTTTCAAATGCATATAGGGCTTAAGTGGGTAATGTATGTTTTGTAATAATAATCAAAATCTACAAAGTAACTAGTAACTAAAGTTTTCAAATAAATGTAGTGGAGTAAAAGTAAAAGTACTGGAAATTGGAAATACTCAAGTAAAGTACAAATACCTCAAACGTGTAAGTAAATGTACTTAGTTAGTGTCCACCACTGGAATTGACAACAACAGGGCACATATCGTTCCACAGATGTTGGTCTTATCCGCAAATTAAAAATAAAATATATCGATTTCAGCACACCACAATGTTCTCAACACGGCAGCTCTCATTGTTCAGGTGTCAGAGCACAGGGCAGCCACCTGGCACATACTGGTGAATAGCACGCTTTTATGAGTGGTGTGGTGTGCAACAAGTGTGACACATACACACACACACACACACACACACTGTCCTCAACCTGTAGGACCCCGTTCATGTGGTGCACATGGTCAAGCTAATTGCTCCCCCTCTCCACGCACGCACGCACGCGCACACGAATACAGGCACTTGCCAAACACTCATGTTTTTGTACTTAATCTTGCTGCCTTTTTTTCCTTTATGTGCGTTGTGCTGGTGGTAGCGTGTGCTGTTGTAGCGTGATGTAAAGCCTTCAGTGTCAGTGTGCTGTAGTTAGTAGCTTGATGTAAAGTCTTTAGTGCCAGTGTGCTGTAGTTAGTAGCTTGATGTAAAGTCTTCAGTGTCAGTGTGCTGTAGTTAGTAGCTTGATGTAAAGTCTTCAGTGCCAGTGTGCTGTAGTTAGTAGCGTGATGTAAAGCCTTCAGTGTCAGTGTGCTGTAGTTAGTAGCTTGATGTAAAGTCTTCAGTGCCAGTGTGCTGTAGTTAGCGTGATGTAAAGCCTTTAGTGTCAGTGTGCTGTAGTTAGTAGCTTGATGTAAAGTCTTTAGTGTCAGTGTGCTGTAGTTAGTAGCTTGATGTAAAGTCTTTAGTGTCAGTGTGCTGTAGTTAGTAGCTTGATGTAAAGTCTTTAGTGTCAGTGTGCTGTAGTTAGTAGCTTGATGTAAAGCCTTTAGTGTCAGTGTGCTGTAGTTAGTAGCGTGATGTAAAGCCTTTAGTGCCAGTGTGCTGTAGTTAGTAGCTTGATGTAAAGTCTTCAGTGCCAGTGTGCTGTAGTTAGCGTGATGTAAAGCCTTTAGTGTCAGTGTGCTGTAGTTAGTAGCTTGATGTAAAGCCTTCAGTGTCAGTGTGCTGTAGTTAGTAGCTTGATGTAAAGTCTTTAGTGCCAGTGTGCTGTAGTTAGTAGCTTGATGTAAAGTCTTCAGTGTCAGTGTGCTGTAGTTAGTAGCTTGATGTAAAGTCTTCAGTGCCAGTGTGCTGTAGTTAGTAGCGTGATGTAAAGCCTTCAGTGTCAGTGTGCTGTAGTTAGTAGCTTGATGTAAAGTCTTCAGTGCCAGTGTGCTGTAGTTAGCGTGATGTAAAGCCTTTAGTGTCAGTGTGCTGTAGTTAGTAGCTTGATGTAAAGTCTTTAGTGTCAGTGTGCTGTAGTTAGTAGCTTGATGTAAAGTCTTTAGTGTCAGTGTGCTGTAGTTAGTAGCTTGATGTAAAGTCTTTAGTGTCAGTGTGCTGTAGTTAGTAGCTTGATGTAAAGCCTTTAGTGTCAGTGTGCTGTAGTTAGTAGCGTGATGTAAAGCCTTTAGTGCCAGTGTGCTGTAGTTAGTAGCTTGATGTAAAGTCTTCAGTGCCAGTGTGCTGTAGTTAGCGTGATGTAAAGCCTTTAGTGTCAGTGTGCTGTAGTTAGTAGCTTGATGTAAAGTCTTTAGTGTCAGTGTGCTGTAGTTAGTAGCTTGATGTAAAGTCTTTAGTGTCAGTGTGCTGTAGTTAGTAGCTTGATGTAAAGCCTTTAGTGTCAGTGTGCTGTAGTTAGTAGCGTGATGTAAAGCCTTTAGTGTCAGTGTGCTGTAGTTAGTAGCTTGATGTAAAGCCTTTAGTGTCAGTGTGCTGTAGTTAGTAGCTTGATGTAAAGCCTTTAGTGTCAGTGTGCTGTAGTTAGTAGCTTGATGTAAAGCCTTTAGTGTCAGTGTGCTGTAGTTAGTAGCGTGATGTAAAGCCTTTAGTGTCAGTGTGCTGTAGTTAGTAGCTTGATGTAAAGCCTTTAGTGTCAGTGTGCTGTAGTTAGTAGCGTGATGTAAAGCCTTTAGTGTCAGTGTGCTGTAGTTAGTAGCGTGATGTAAAGCCTTTAGTGTCAGTGTGCTGTAGTTAGTAGCGTGATGTAAAGCCTTTAGTGTCAGTGTGCTGTAGTTAGTAGCGTGATGTAAAGTCTTCAGTGTCAGTGTGCTGTAGTTAGTAGCGTGATGTAAAGTCTTCAGTGTCAGTGTGCTGTAGTTAGTAGCTTGATGTAAAGCCTTCAGTGTCAGTGTGATGTAGTCAGTAGCTTGATGCCTTCAGTGTACAAATGGATGCGCTGCGTTTCACTGTTGTCACACAGGACTACGAAGAGGCGCTCATGTTCTGCCTGACCGAGGACCTAAATGACGAGGACGAGGTGGAGGACGGTCCGTTACCATCTGACTCGGGTATGTGACCCCCCACACACATAAACACACACACAGACGTGCAGGTGTTCATTTAACTCTGAGAGAGAGTTACGGTGTTACAAAGTTAAAGTAGCTATGATGATTTAACCGAGTTCACACACACACACACATACACACACACAGACACACACACACATTATGAACATCCTGGTACAGTCAGTGTTGTTTTGTTGTTCTTCAAAGATCTGACTTGGTGGAAGTGCCGAGTCAGAGGAGCCATCGGGTGGTATTATGTGGTTGGTTTTATACAAAGCATGAGGGATCAGTGTTGTGTTAGGTGCTGTTATTCATACGGGTGTATGGTGGTGGTGGTCGTGGTGGTATGGGGGGGGCGGGGGTCATCTTAAGTAACTTCCAGTCAACAAGCCGCCAACCGGGGGGGAACGGTTTCTCCCCTAAACGGAACTTGGAAGTGGACTCTCGGTCTAGAACATGACTGTCTAACTTTAGAAGTACAACCCCCCCCCCCCCCCCCCTCGTTCCCCGTTCCCCTTCAAGACTACAGGATCACATTTCTTTCTGCCTGCGGCCTTCTACCCAATCTACCGTCCTACTATTGTATTGTATTGTTTAATTCAACCGAAATACTGTGCAGGCTAATATACTGTACAGTAAATGGCCGCTGATGTATTGTTCTCACTGTCTGCTGTTTGGATATTAAATAGAAATTAAACAAAAATTCGCCCCAAAGCAGTGGATTTTTGTTGTTGTGATTTTGGTCAGTCATGCACATCCCTAACTCTCTGCCGAGCTCGTGGAACTTGGACTCATGTCGTTATTATGTCCCAACAAAGGCAGCGATGCAGAACAGTCCCAGACTCACAGTGCAGCTCATCTGCAACCTTGTTCTCAGAACTAGACATTGTTCTCAGAACATCTTACCCTGCATCAGTGTCAGAGGGGGGTAGGAGCTTCGTCTTTAATCCAGGTTGGTGTGCTCCATTTAGGGAAGGCTTTGAGAGTGGGAACATCCTGTGGGTTAATGATTGGCTGGTATGAGAGCGGGGCAGACAGATGCCTGTGTGTAAGAATGCTGTGGTTACTCAGCTCAGGGGATCAGGCTTTTGCGCACTTGGCTCTGCACAACAGCATTCTGTTTTTTTTAACATCCTGCGGTGGGTGTTGCTTTCGCGCTGTATGGTTAAGCCATTTCATGCTGTGTGTTGTGTTGCCTTGCTTTGCTGACGATTTTAACAGTCTTCTCAGACAGTTCCCTTTGGAACGTGTTGCCTGGCTGTGACCTAGCTCTGCCAGCCTTCTCTAGTTAGTTAGAATAACATCGGCTACTTGAATTCCATTTTTTTCTCCTGTCCCAGTCGATGCCATTCTCCAACGGCCAGAAGTCAGACAGAATGAGACTCGGGCTCTCTCACACACACGCCGGAAATAGCTTTTCTACAAGCTCACAACACGTCACAATGTGACATTGTACATAGGCTATTTTTGGAGTGCGACTCAATTGTACGACCAAGTATATAAACCATGCTTTATTATGGTTATTTTGCTCACAAGGAATTCAAATTCCTTGTTAGATATTCCCTAGCTCTCAACCATTGCAAAAGGGGTGTATGCCATGTTTCAACTCAACCTGTGCGCGATGAAATATTGCCTCCATGGCTGAGGTGAAAGTCAACAGAACTCCTGTAGACTCGTCCTGAGCAGCTGATGAGGAATCTCGAGCATAGCTGTCATGTTCCCCCTGACCAGCCCTGACTCCTTTCACCTCCTCTCTCTGTCTCTGAAACTCATCTTCTCTCCCTCTCTGTTTCCCTGGGCCCTATCTTGCGCCCTGCGATAACCCTAGCCGCCATGAGTTCCGCACATTTTGCACATGGCAGCTGGCGTTACCCCTAAACGATACTGTGCCTTAGCCACTGAACATTATGCAGACTCCCTTACGTGAGCCAGAAGGTGTGTAGTTGTGCTATCCGTGGAATTGGTGTTGTGCCCATGCGCCTATATGGGAAAGCACATTGCCGCATTGTCTGACCACGTGTGTGCATAATTACACACAATTCTCTATTAAATATGATTTTATCAATGTTGGACTGCCTCTTCCATGGGCAAAGAGGGAGAGATTGTACGATAGCAGTATCACTGGACATAACGAATTGCACAGCCTGCTCTTAATGTAATGCCCAAACCTAATCTAAGCATAATGTAAGGGGTAGAGCAGGTTTTTTAGGGACAAGGCTGGTGGTGCAAGACAGCGACATGTTCCGTGAGAATGCCCCTTGTGCAATGCTAAATCCCCAATTAGAGGGTATGCATGTGACATCATCATCATACCCTGAACGCCTACTGCAAAAAACTACTTTCTGGCCTTGACAGCCCATAAATACATCCAAACAGAAAAGTACTATCTGATTGCATTAAACGACATTAAACAATGTTAAACTCACTTTGCCACTAGATTTGCCACTGACCCTCTATTGTGGGTAGTGCGGCTGGGAGCGCAAGATAGGTCCTATTCTCATCATTGTCTCTCTTTCTGTCCCACTCTCTGTCTCTCATTTTCTCCTACAGTACGTCTCTCTGTCTCTCATTTTCTCCTACAGTACGTCTCTCTGTCTCTCATTTTCTCCTACAGTACGTCTCTCTGTCTCTCATTTTCTCCTACAGTACGTCTCTCTGTCTCACATTTTCTCCTACAGTACGTCTCTCTGTCTCTCATTTTCTCCTACAGTACGTCTCTCTGTCTCTCATTTTCTCCTACAGTACGTCTCTCTGTCTCTCATTTTCTCCTACAGTACGTCTCTCTGTCTCACATTTTCTCCTACAGTACGTCTCTCTGTCTCTCATTCTTTCTCTCTTCCCTCCTCCCTTCCGCTTGTCATTTGTCAGTCTCGCCCCTCGCAAACACTCCTTTCCCCCTTTTGCCCTCGTAATGCCCCCGCATCTCAAACAAACACCCCGCCCTAGCATGCACACACACACACACACACACACACTCTAAAACACACAACACACTGAAACACACAGATATAGATGCATGTGCGCACACTCTCTCTCTCACGCACGCGCGCGCGCACACACACACACACACACACACACACACACACACACACACACACACACACACACACACACACACACACACACACACACACACACACACACACACACATCTGTATTTTAATGTTACCTAAGGGAGTTCTACACAGATGGAAAAAGAGAGTTGTGTGTGTGTGTGTGTGTGTGTGTGTGTGTGCATGCAGGCTCCTGGCACGTATGGTGTCTGCAACACGTGTAATTGTTAGTTGTGTGCATGTATGTGCATTTTAAGAACTGTGTGTGTGTGTGTGTGTGTGTGTGCTTCAGTCTGAATGGAGGTTGCCAAGGCTCTGCTGAATGCAGCTTTAACAGCAGCTTGTCGAGATCCCCAGGGTGTGCATGCATGCGTGCGTGCGTGCGTGCATCGTCTGCGCGTGTGCGCACGTGCAAGCGCCTGTGCTGGTTTTGTGTGTCTGAGAAATATAGAGAATAGAGGGATGGGGGAGAGAGAGAGAGAGAGAGAGAGAGAGAGAGAGAGAGATAACAAGACCACAACTCAAACTGGGAGAGCTCAGCACACAGTCAAATCCTCAGTGTTCATTGAATCCAAATGGAACCAAATGGGGTCCACTTGGTTCCATTTGTGTAAAATAAACACTGAGGATTTCACTGTGCAGAGTGACTGTGACCCTTGGCTATAGGATCCAATCGGAGAACGGAAAGAAGGATTACACTTCACAAAGACCACGGTCCACCGCCACACCAGAGGAACTATTTATTCTTCTCTCTGCTCCAGAAAAAAACCCAAAAACCATTACGGCTACATTTGTATACACTCTGGGTTTCACGAACACCCCAGATTTCGCTGTGCACAGAACTGGTCTTCATTTGATGACTGTATTGCGTCCCATTTTCTAGTCCTAAACGTTGCCATTCTCACGCTATTGCACTTTATCCAGCACAAACCCACATCACACCCCCTGCACCTCACACTGTGAGCTTATAGAGTGGCTGGTTTCAGAGAAGAGACCAGTGGTTTTCATCCAGTGGTCCGAGGACCACCAGTAGTCCTTGAGGGGGTTCCAGGTGGTCCCCATCTAAATGATGGAGAGTTGGTAACCAACTAGAGTAGACCCTTATAGATCGAATTTTTATTTTGATCAATGTTATCTTATACCACAAATGTGGACAAAATCTTATCCAACGACAACTAAATATTCTATGTTTTGGGTCTGAGAGTCTAAGGGGAAATTCACACTATGGTCCCGGGTGCGCACTCGGGACCACTTTGCAGAGGTTGTGGTAGTGTGAATGATGCGTACCGTTCCCGGGAGCGGGTCGCCTAGCTAATTTATATATTTTTATAATGACACATTGTTTTACCTTGGTTGTACTTCTGGTAGTTCTACTTGAATGTTGACAAAGAATGATTGATGATAATCCGCTAGTGTTTGAGTAGCACAGCACGAGCCGTGGAAGAAAAAACATACACAAAAGAACACATGCCATGCGCTGCAGCTAAGACAAACATACCAAGGGTTAGTCAGTGACGTCACTGTTAACATACCAAGGATATGTATGTGACGTCACCGTCATACAGACGAGAGACAACGTTACATTGCGCTGTTTAAGTCCATAAGCGCACACTGCTTTAGTTGTGTATTGTTGTTATGTTATTATTATAACTCAAGACAACGTCAGGAACACAGCCAAACTTTATTATTTGCTCTAAACTCTGAAAGTGACTCTTTTTCTGTGACATTCTCTGTCTCCCAAAACCCCGTAGTCCACAGCGCCCCTCTGAGGCACATACGTTGAATGAAGTGTACCCGGGTGCGCTGTTGAATCTCGGCCAATGTGAATCATGGCCAGCGGGGACCGTATTCGGGAACGGTTCAAATCAAACTGACTCAGTCCGTCTCAGTGTGAATCCCCTATGAGTCTGTTCGCAGATGAGCACTGCTGGTCTCGGAAAGGAACAAACTGCAGGTTGAAAAGGCCCTCAGCTATGAGATCGGTAGAATCTGCACCTGGCTCGCTGATAACAATCTATCTTTACACCTGGGAATAACGGAATCCATTCTCTTTGGATTATCTAATAGTAATCTCACCAAGACTGATGACTTATTGATTAGAGTGAGTGACAATATTATCACACAAAAAGATGAAATTACATATCTAGGTTCCATCCTGGAGGCAAATCTTTCCGGCGATAAAATGGCCACCAACGTCATCAAATAAGGCAACCAAAGAACACGATTCCTATACAGGATCTCCTCACTGGTCAACAAAAACCCTAACAGGAGCCCTAGTACAAGGTTTCTACGACTATGCATGCACCTCTTGGTACCACGGCACCTCAAAGGCCCTTAAGACAAGGCTCCAGACTTGACCCGAACCTACCTCACCCCTGCCCATTTTGACAGACTGGAATGGCTTAGGGTTGACGACAGAGTACAGCATCTTGCAATGGGTCTGGTCCACAAGATTCCATACAGCACCAAGATACCCATGCGGGGAACTCAACAGATACCCACCAGAGGGAGCTCAACAAACCATGTGCAACCCAGATTCGGCACAAACAAGGGACTAAATTATTTTCGCTCCTATGCCACCAGAATGTGGAACGCCCTACCAACAGTCATTAAGACATGCAAATCCCTTGACTCCTTCAAAACCGCTCTCAAAGGGCAAATTGAAAGCAATTCGAAACTGGCCCCCGTACAACCTGAATCCCCCACCCACTCCTTTTCCCCCCTCACTGTATGTGGGTTTTTTTACCTCCTATGATGATTTCCTATTTATGGTTATGTAGAAGAGTATATTTGTACGACTCTAATTCTTATGATGAATTAAACATGGTGGGCCCTATTGTAAACAAGTGTAATACTTATCGACAAATCAATATAAATAGATTTCTTATAATCAACTAAATCGATTAGTTTGATTAACCACATATTCCCGTGTTATACTTCACCTTGTACGCCATCTTGTACAATGGTGGCGTACAATATAGCTAAATTAGCCGATTTACGAGCTTGCAGATCTGCTATTTTCACGATATATATATATATATATATATATATATATATATATATATATATATATATATATAATAATTGTTCACTAATCATAATCCAGACAAAGGTTTTATGCCGATTGGGCTCTGCACTGTTCGCTCAAAGGTGGCACAGTGCCAGTCCCATGGCCTCCCAACCGCAAGGGGGAATAGCTAATGAAGCATCATTTACCTTGCTTTTCTCTTTTATTTGCTGTTCTATGATGCCTCCATTCCGTTTACTTTTCTATTTTTCCGTAATCTTTCAAATTTGCGTTAGCCGGTGGAAGACTGCACTCCAGTCCCAACAAACAAAGAGGCAGAGAGAGAGAGAGAGAGAGAGAGAGAGAGAGGGAGGATGGAAAGGAAGGAAAAACAGCAGCAGCACTCAACTGCTGTCTCCATGGTGAGGAGCCTGCTGACCTGGCAGTCTACCCGCCCCCATCACCCCCCCCCCCCCCCCCCCCCCCCCCCCGCCGGCTTTCACATGCTAAGAGAGAGAGTGTGTGTGTGAGAGAGAGACAAAATGGAAAGGAGTCTTCAAAGTTTTCCTCTGAGGGTATATTGTTGTATAGATACAGCGGAATCCTGAGAGACAATTAAACCTGCGTGCACGTGTGTGTGTGTGTGTGTGTGTGTGTGTGTGTGTGTGTGTGCGTGCGTGCGTATCACACTCTGCAGCCTGGCCTATCTCTGAGACAATCATAACCCGTGTAAAGTTAATGATTCCTGTAGCACCCCTCTGCACGACTCTTGAGCTGTGTGTTTCTTTGCTGTTGGCTCTAAAGTCACCTAGTGTGTTTGACCCGGACTCCCCCCCCCCCCCCCCTCCCCCTCTCTGTCTGTCTCCTTCAGTCACTCTTTCCGCCCGTCAAAACTTACCCCCACTTCTTCTCCTCCTGTCAGTGTGTGTGTGTGTGTGTGTGTGTGTGTGTGTGTGTGTGTGTGTGTGTCCACATGCAGTGCGTGTCTCTGTGGATACCCCCCCCCCCTCCACTGTGTGTGGTTGTTGAAAGAGTGAATGAGTGAGACACAGAGTTGGCACAGATTTTAGCAGGAGCGGGAGGGACGGAGGAAGAGAGGAAGAAAGCATGGTAGAGGAAAACAAGAAGAGAGGGAACAAGCTGCATGGACAGAGAGAGAGAGAGAGAGCCCGAGAAACGGACAACAGTGTGAGATCTTACGTTTCTGGTGGACTGAAGCCGCACAAGCTTGTCTGGGGGGGAGGGGGAGTTTTCTGAGGGGGAGGGGTGTAGATGTGGAGCAGGGGAGAGAGAGAACATGCTGGCTCTCTCTTGAGGTGACAGTCAGTCTACTACTCCAGTCCAGTGAGTCTCTGGGGGGAGAAAAAAAAGCAGTTCTGGTTTTACACTCAAAATGGAAGTCCAATGAGGAGTGCGTTTTATTTATTTATTTTTGTCGCTAATTTATCGTAAAAGCGGAGGTATTTGAGGCCAAACATCTCTCTTTTATAGGATACAGTCAAAGTCATGGATTCGGACTCTGACTCTCCTTTCAACTATTCCTGGCCCTCTTTTCCCAAGATGAGGATCCGTAGGAAGACAGGGAGGAAAGGTAATAAAGAGGGATGTTTGTAGCCATTGCAGTTCTTCAGACCTGACCGTATGGGTAACGGTAAGTGCCGTGACAGCTGGACATCTTTGGAAAGCGGTGTCACTCGGACATGGACAACTGCAAAACATTATGCTCAAGTTATGCACACGTTTTATTCCTCAGGCGTCACTGGCTGTCACGTCACACGGGGGGCAGACAGACAGACAGACAGACATGCATGCAGTCCCGGCAGATGGACCGAAACTCTATCTTACGGAGGCTATAGCTGTTCCTTCGGGCAGTGATGTATCACCGCTCATTCCGGGATAATGCAGTTAAATATAGTCTGTTGCCATTACCCACACGTTTACTCATCGGCTCCCCCTTCCCTCCCCCTGCCGGTACAGTGCTGGGTCAATTAGAGAGAGATAACAGAGTGTTTGCTAATGATGTAACCTGATATCTGACAGTGTGTTGGGGAATGTCTGATGTACACTCCAGGATTATGGAGTGGGGTCTGTGCCTTTGACGTCCCCACACTGTGATGCCGTTCCGTTCTGGGAAGAGAGAGAGAGAGAGAGAGAGCTGTGAGAGAGTGATGTCATTCCCGAATGTGACTGTCGTGTCACCATGGTCAGCTGTGTGGACCTCAAGCCTGTCATACGGCGTCGCTCAACGAAAATAAAACATTTTGTCTTTAAAGTGAATAGCATATCACGTTATTCAAGCCAGTTCTTTTCTGCAAAAATACTTAATCAGACTTCACGTACTGCTCGCAGGTGCTGTCACAGGCTTGCCTTCCTTTGTGGCTTTTTCCCCTTCACTTCCCACGGGTCTGTGATCTCGCGCCCTCAGCTGGAAGTCTGTCCTTGAGAAGCTGTGGGCCTGTGTTTCACGTTGTCTGCTCTTGATGAACGTAAGGGCCGGCCGGGGGGAATAGAGGGAGTGTTGAATGAATTGTTTTTCATGCTGGTGTATCGAGCATGCTGGTGTTCCCTGGAGATGAAAGACTATGGTGAATGTTTGAAGAAGAAAAAAAGAATTCCAAGATCAACATTAATCAAACTAATCGATAAATCTATTATAAAGAAAATCATCGATAGTAAAATAAAAACGACAAATAGTGAAAATAGCATATCTGCAAGCTCAACCCGCCGAAGTATAAAATACGGTATAAGTGATTAATCAGTGATTAGTCGTTCAATGGCGACTGTGGCTCAGGAGGTAGAGCAGGTCGTCCAATGATCCATGGGTCGGTGGTTCGAATCCCGGCTCCTCCTGTCTAAATGTCAAAGTGTCCTTGGGCAAGACACTGAACCCCACGAATTGCTCCCGATGTGCTGGTTGGTACCTTGCATGGCTTCTGCCGCAATCGGTGTATGAATGGGTGAATGTAATGCACAATCTATGTAAAGCGCCTTGGATAAAGGCACTATATAAATGCATCATTTACCAATGAAAGAATATAAAAAAAGAAACCCTGCTTCTAAATAGTTGCGGTCCTAAATCAGACCACAGTGGTTAGACGTGTGTGTGTGTGTGTGTGTGTGTGTGTGTGTGTGTGTGTGTGCGCGCGCGTGCATGAGAGTTGGAGACAGACCTATAGATCAAGTTACTGCAGTGCTTGTGTCATGGCTCTGCTCCAGTTGTCTTTTCCTCATCTTTCACCTCATCAGACACTCCACGTTATTGCTTCTTAATTGTGACTGACATGACCAAATCTTAAGCAGGCTATCTATTACTCATTTGGCGAACGGAGCCTGCCACAATACATAAACTTCTGTTCCTCGCAAAACATAAATGTCCTGGGTGGGGGTTGGGGGAGGGGACGGGGGGACGGGACTGACTTTTCTATGTAAGGGCCATCGTCGAGAGCTTTATTTTAAAGTTGGGATACGTTTTCAGCTAGTGTGTGACACCAACACACAACTGTGTGAAGTGAAGTGTGATTTCAGGTGTACAGAGCACGCAGTTTATTTCTTTTCTTGGAGGGCAGTTCCGGCGTGCACCGTGGTCTTACAGTACCCCTCTGCCTGGATCTCTCCCATCTGGCGGACACAGTGCTGCAGTGTAAACAGCACATGATGTGTTGCTTGGACAGAAGTTGTCTGGCCGCAGGTGTCATAACTCAGCCTTGTGGACTTTGGTGGACAATTGTTTTAACGATTTACGCTGTCCCCCAGAACTCTGTACTAGTCAAATAATTACCTCTCCAGTTTTTAATAAGACCCCACTCTTGTGATGTTTGGCCTTTTTTTTCTCCTGCGATGGGGGTTGTTATTTTATTCTTTCCCCTAATTTTTCCCAGATCTTTCCAAAAATAACGACGTTCAAGCAAAGTATCACTGACGTCATGATAGCGGTGACAACAATCACAACAATCATTGGATTCTGTTGCATGTTTATATCAACTATCTTTTCTCTAAGCACACTATACAGCTTGTAGATCGACTGTTTTCACAATATTTATCAAGTCAAACAAAATTGTGTCACAGGAAGCCTGAAAAGGGTTTAGGGAACCACTGCTGTATAGGACCTACTAAACAGAGCCGTTAAGAAAGAGTCCTTGTACCAGGCCCGGTGTCTGCATGCCCTTCCTCCCTTGCACTCGCTCTCTCTCTCTGGGGTCCATGCAGGTTGGAGGGTCATGCTCTGTGTTTAACTGCCCCACTCTGGAAACCTGCCACTGACTGCTGTCTTTGTCTGGTATGGGTCTCTCTCTCTCTCTCTTTCCCATTGCTACTTTCCAGGCCGTGCTAGTCTATAGGCTTGGCCCTCAAACAGGGACGTGTTCTGAATGTCACATGCAGCACCTACATTCTCATTCCCACAGCGCTGCGCACCACCAAGCTCCATGCATATTACTGCTTTTACTTTTGATAACGGGAAGCACCCGGGCAGGACAGTGCGCGCTACTCCTCTGACAGATCTGTTCATTCCGGCCTCGCTTGATCTGACTCGTCAAGTAATGTGAAGCGCCGTCCGTCTGTTATATTCTCCCAGTTAACTGATGTTAAACACAGATCTCAGTGCCTGACAGTAATGTTCACTCAGGCAGTGTTTATGAGTCCGGAGTGTCTGACTGGTAGGCTCCTTGGAGGCCAGCTGTGGTTTTGGACATGGCTCAGATAGAACCTGATCCATTAGAGCCGTCCATCACATTCCTGTGGTATAGTTCTTATAAGGAACTCCTATCTGCTCCTGCGGAACAGTGGTCTTACCAGCCGGAAGGCATCCGCCACCATTAAAAAGGAATCACACTCGTGTGAAGTGAGGGGCGCTCTTATCATCATACATCATCAGGGATACATCAATCACATTCCGGCCAATCACAATAGCCGTCCTCATTTTTCCTTTTATCCTCAAATGGGTACATCCAGACAGTAGTGTCAAAAGGCGTCAAGAAAGCACCTAGAGCAGGCGTCTCTTCCGGTACAGCTGGTGTAACGGCCTCAACTTGCAACATAGGCAAAACACCAGAAACGCTTTGCCGACGCTGCAAGTTGAGGCCGCGTGCAATCGTCATTTCATCCACCAGCTGTTTAAAAAGCAGAAAGAGACACCTGCTCTAGGTGTTTTCTTGCCACCTCTTGCCACTACTGTCTGGGTACAGGCAAACCGTGGTTCACACAGACACAGAGCTCAGCCAATAAATATATCGCTATGGGGTACACACATTGCTCAGCCAATCAAATCACCGCTATGGGGTACACACAAACACACAAAGCTGGTCATAGGCCCCTCAAAGAATACAAAAATAACAATAAGGAAGAGCCGTTTCCCCTGCTGTTCCCAATTCCCACTAATGACCCAGTATATGTCGCTATTTCCTGAGGGCTTCTACTGGAGTGAAGACCCGCCCGCGCTGCCCCTCCAGCCATTGGCATTCATTTCCGGTTGCCTATCGGGACCTGAGGTTCCAAGATGGTGGATTTGAATTGGCCGAAAAAGTGGCCTTTAGAAACCAATGGGGTTTTTCTTCTTTTTTTTTTGCAGTCTATGATTTTGTTTGTTTGTTTTCTATGTTCAACCCATAGTCCCAACCCATAGATTTGACAAAATTGACAGTGACCAAAATCCAAAGAACTTTACTTTGCACATGCACATGTGGGTCTCATGCAGCTTGTGTCAGAAAGTTGGGCTCCAAGGAAAAAAGGTCTAAAACTCTAAAACCACCACTGTTTTAGGCGGGTGTAACGTCAGTCAGACATCCCAATAATCCAACATTACTAACCCTAACCCCTAAACCTAACCATAACCACACACAGAAGCCTTAACCGCCAACGTATGTCTGACTTAATGGACGAGCATGCTGCACAGATATCATGGAACCGATCTTTTATTTATGATGTTGTAATTATGTTGGCCAATGGTGATTCTACAATAGAAGAGTAGGATAATGCTACCAAAGCAAAGCATCTGTGAGATGGTGGTTCTAGGGAGGATTCTGGGCTTTAGAGATTCAGGATTGACGTGTTGTGCAGTCCACGCGTCCCGGCGTGGTTTTGATGTGGACTCAAATTCATTCCCGTTGCATTTGATGTGGGAGGGTGGCGTGGATCATCTGGTGTCCTCGTCAATGTCTTTCTCCACTCCCTGTGTTTGCCTCTCAGATTTATGGGAGACACACTGCTGCCCACAGGAAGCATGGCTAATTGTCTGCCTGGATTTATTCTCCGCCGCAGACCCAGGACTTCTCTTCTATAGATAGACTATAGTGTGGGGCCTCCTTAGAACCGGGGTCACACTGTGGATAATGTGATTAGTAAGGAAACCCGTTGAGCCTCACCTTCACTTTAACACATTAAGACCTGAGGCCCATTCTACAAATGCCTTCTGAATCAGTAGTTGTCAGTAGTAGCTGTACAGTGTCTATGATGTTTCTGCCCCTGGTATCTTGGCATGAGTAGCTGAGCTATTGTGCAGTAAGGCCGCCATTAATATCATAACGTAAAGGAGCTAATATGGTTTACTCTTTACTGCCGGTTGCTAATGTGGTTTAGAATTAGAAGCATGTCATACGGAGAAACCCCCATGTATTTAATTTGTGTTGTTTTGTTTTTTTCCGTATCAAAGCAAGGTTTGTTTGAGCAGCACCAAAACCCCTTTTCAACAACGCCCTACGATGCATTCATAGTATGGTAACACATTCACTCTCGGGAGCTTCCTAATGTAAACACAGGCTTCTACCATTGGCTGCGTGCTTAAAGGGCTTGGTATACTTCGTAGTGACTGGCGTCGCTCACCGGAAATCTGCATGCTTATAAACTGCAATGTTTAGTGCGCGACACAGGCGCAAAGTATAAATGTAGCAGTCGCAGGCCAAGTGCCTTGCACAGTGGCACCTCACTGTGGTAATAAACAGAGGCAAGGTTATAATCATGACAGTCTGACAGCCAGACAGCCACTTGAATACACCACAAAAGGGAGAGAGGAAAAAAAAGTCTCTCTTCAAAAGCTCGATTGTGGTTTAGAGCCGTTTGAGCATAAGGTCTTCTTTGAGCCTCTTTGTTTGTGAGCGCGTGTGTGTGTGTGTGTGTTATTTTAATCGTGCTCCGCCTGAAACGCTTTCTAAGAAACACAGCTGAGGAGAAAGCAGTGTTTTGTAGGCTGTTCCGTGTCAGAGGGAGCCGTGTGTTTGGAGAGCAGGAGAGTGTTCCTCAGTTAAACAGCCATGCTAGGGGACCAGTCACACTGACCCTACTGTGTCAGATGTGCGTTCTCTGAATGCTGCTGTGTGTGCTCACCGGGAGGGGTTTGCACTCAGTTACCATACCAATATATTATATTAGACCAGAGAGGACGGGGCGGGAAGAAAACATGGCTATGCCTGCAAACAGTGGAGGCGATCAACCTTTGCTCAAGTACAGTACTTAAGTACAATTTTAAGCTACTTTTACTTTATTGGAGTACAATGTTCAATACTTTTACTTCTACTCCACTAGTAACATCTCAGAGACTATTGTACTTTTTTCTCCACTACAAAACTTTAGTTACAAATCATACAATTATCACTCCAGGCCTATATATATACACTTTACAAGCTGTCCTCTTGTAGAGCTACTATTTTCAAAATATTCTTTATATTAAATAAAGTTTTGAAATGGGAAATTATGAAGAATGAACTAATTTACTTTTGGTACTTTGATTATTGATACTTATACTTAAAATATTTTTTTGCACCACTGCCTGCAAACTCATGTTGACAGATTGCATGCACACCGACACCTTTCTATACTTTGACACACTGTACACACACACACACACACACACACACACACACACACACGTTTGTGTTACTGTACTGTATGTTTTGACCTTAACCAACTATTCCGGTTCTAATTCCAACCACAACCCCTAAAACATACCTCTAAACTGTCTAAAGCCATGGCCTAATCCTAACCCCAACCTGAATCTTTTCCTAATTGTAAAGCCTATCTCCCCAAATCCACCTCACAATGTCAAATTCTCAAATTCTGCTAAAGTAAACACTGTGTGTGTGAGCTTGTAGATCTTATATTTTCACTACTTCTTAAACGTTTTATTTTTATTCATCAAAATTATTGGATTTTCCCCCATTTTATATGAAATATTTGTTGGAATTGGTTTCAGTTGATGAAAAGTTATTTTGTTCAAACTTTTTCATTGAATTTGTTTGAAATAATATTTATTTAAATGTAGGAAACATGCTGCACATGCTTGCTTGCTTGCACACAGATCCACACAAACACATGCCTTGAGACGTAACACAGGGTATCAGACTGGCTGCTGCTCCCCGAACAATGACATGCAACTGCCCAGGATGTCTGTCACTTCCTGTGTTTCTGACGTTGCTGTGGAAACTACATGTAATATTGAACCCCCCCTCTCTCTATCTCTCTCTCTCTCTCTCTGAAGAGAAAAGCCAGTCGATAAGGCAGAGCCAGGTCCCGTCCACAACTCTGGCTGCAGCCACCAGACTGTCTGCCATGATCCACGGCAAGGACCATGTGTACGCCAACACCATGCTGGTAGACCAAGACCAGGTGAGTTGAACACCAACCCAACACCATGCTGACCAGGTGAAAACACCGAGAAAATGCAGTCTTGCGTTGCTTAAGAAAGTGACTAAGTATGATCAGCTTGTCATCATGTCATGAGAAACACTATTATTCAGTATATTACAATTTTATATTGACATTAAATCTGTATTATACTGTTGATACAGGTGATTGGGATCTCTTAACCCTATATACTTAGTCGTACAATGAATACAAATATTTTATAATATTTCTAACAATTTTCGCCTATAATGACTTTCCCAAAAATAGGAATGCCAGGTTGAAAGTGGTTTAACTAGTTTAATTCAAAGAGGAATCATTATTCAGTGTAGTCCTGTCCTGTCCTTCTCTACTGTACCTGAGTGTTGGCTTTGCCCCCGCAGGTCGACGACGTGGATATAAGGTACCACACCGCAGGAGAGGAGGAGGCAGGCCTCACGCCCCAGGTGGGTAGTCCATGCTGGCACTCAGTTGCAGGGACTCCCCCCGACATAGCCAGATGCCTTCAAAACCAGCACGCGTCCCTGTGCCAGAACGGGGAGAGGGTGGCCCAGGGCTCCGCTGCTGGTCCTTCAGAAGAAACATCCCCTCATTTCTCCCTCGCCTCCTCCTCGTCCTTTCCTTCCTCCCCGCTGGCCTCCGCTTTCCGGCTTTTTGAGGCAGGACAGAGGAGCCAGACTTGCCCGTCCTCCTCGCCTGGCTTCAGTCACAGAGGAGCGAGTCTACAAGAGGTCACCCAAAGTCTCAGGTAGGACCACCACGTCCGTGTAGTATGCTGAGATTATGGCTGAGGAAAAGAGCATTGACAATTTGGATTCAGATTTTGAAAGTCAATCAGAAATGCAAATTTCAGCAAATTTTTCTTTGAGTCCAATTGAGGGTCATACAAATTTTAATTCATAAAATAGTCATTCAATGAGTCTATGACCGTCGTTAACAACACTGCAAGTGTGAACGACCCAGTCAAGAGAGAGACAGAGTCAATATAGTGTCTCAACGATGGTGATTGACACCCCTAGGGAGGGTTCATCTTTTTTCTTTTATCACTTGGGGAAGGTCATTGATTTTTTTACCCAGTCAGATGTAGGGTCATTTTATACCAGGTTATATACATTTTCGCCAGGGGTTAACTTTAAAAAAAACCAACCTGTCCCTAAATATATATTTTGTTGATGGGTCAAAAATACCCTGCACAAAAATACCCTAAACCATTAGCTCAAACCTGATGCTTACTGTGGGATGTATTAATTGGCTCTAGAAAACTATGAATAAATGTCTTCAGCAGCAGACCAAATATTTTCTCTTGGAAAAAAACATTAGTTTGACATTCAATGATTGTTATTGCTAGAGAATGGGCTGCAAGTCACAGGAAGCTGGACAACAATTGACATATCTTCCGAATTCAATAGACAACATGTTTTGAAGTTTCTCCGTACATTCCTTTGTGTTTCATCAGCGCCGTTGAAGCACTGCTGGGAACTTTGTTATTGAATTAAAAATGGTGGCACGACACTGGCATGCTGAAAATAGCTGTTCTACAAGAGCTTGTATATGGGCTATATATATGGTGCGTCACAGCTTCCTACAATGAGGTATAAACCAGTGTGTGTGTGTGTGTGTGTGTGTGTGTGTGTGTGTGTGTGTGTATAGTCCCAGTCTGGAGTGTGACAGCGGAGAAGAGGATATACTGGCTCATTCGTACCCCTCCTCATCTCCGAAGCAGCAGTCTGTCCTCCTCTCCAGCTCAGGAGAGGAGAGAGACTCATTTGACACGTCACCAGACTTCAACCGCACGCTCTCCGACAGCACACACAGCTCTACCAAGGTACCTTTACACACAGCTCAGGTACCTTTCAACCGCACGCTGTCCGACAGCACACACAGCTCAGGTACCTTTCAACCGCACGCTGTCCGACAGCACACACAGCTCTACCAAGGTACCTTTACACGCTGTCCGACAGCACACACAGCTCAGGTACCTTTCAACCGCACGCTGTCCGACAGCACACACATCTCAGGTACCTTTCGGCATAACGCTGTATATGCAGTGGTGGGATAAAGTACGCAAATGTTTTACTCGAGTAAAAGTATCAATACTAACGTAATAAATGTAGACATACTCCGTTACAAGTAAAAAGTTAAAATTCGGAATAAAAAATGCACTTAAGTAAAAGTACTAAAGTATTGGCATCAAAATGTACTTAATGTACCAAAAATAAAAGTACTCATTTATGCAGAATGTCTCATTTCAAGTTTTCAAAAATCTTTTGAAAAAAACATTCAAATTAATATAATGCTGAAGTGGTTAATGTATGTATTGTAATAATAATCAAAATCTAGGAAACTAGTAGTTTTCAAATTATTGAGTAAGTAAAAGTACAATATTTGCCTTTGAGATGAGTGGAGTAGAAGTAAGTACTGACAATTGGAGTCAAAAAAGTACAAAAAACGTAAAATTGTGTTAGTTAGTTACTTAACTTAATTACTTTACACCACTGTGTAAATCGGCACAGCTTTTTGTTTTACTAGCGTGTTTACCTCAAGATTCAGCCACGGTGGAATGCTATACAACGTAATATATTTGAACAGCCTGCCGATGTCTCAGTGAGAGAGTTCCACATTTGTCGCATGATTAGACGGCAGCGTTAAAGTGCAACTTCAAATGATTGATCGTTGCAGTTTGTGGTCGCAGGAGGAGGTCTGTCCGACTGGTACGGTGTCCGACTTCCACAAGCAAATATATCACCATCGTTCATCTGCAGAGCAGCCACTCATGTGGAGTGGCGTTAAGTGCCTTGCTCAAGGACACACCATGATAGCACCGCTCCATTTATACAGCCAGTCTCACAGTCAAGCAAGACTGTTTGTCTTGGAGAGTGATTCCATAGCTTGTTCAGGTCCATTTAATGGACTTGGACGTTGACATTGGATCTGTCAGACCATTATTACCAGTATATTTCACCAATTCTACAAGCCACTGTGTTCTTGGATTGAGCTGGTCAACTTTCCACCGCTCGTCTCTCATCATTAATGGCTTTTACGGGTTCTGGAAGCCATTATATGCCAGAATATAAATTGTTAGTTTTAAGGCTAGGAATGTGCTTTAATTTGAATAAACATTATGGAGAATGCTTGAATTTGTTTGATTATGAAGGTAATATAATATGTTTTGTCATTGTGACATATACCCTAGTCCTATTAATAGTGCAAAAGTGGTACTTGAAGCACCCAGGGCTGTATTTTGCATGTCTTAAGTACCAGGTCTTATTGCCTAACTTGAGTAAACTAAAGACCTGGAGGCGTGATCAATGCCATTTGGCTATTCTGAGTGGCCAAAGAGCATTGATCACGCCTCCAGGTCTTTAGTTTACTCAAGTTAGGTAATAAGACCTGGTACTTAAGACACGCAAAATACAGCCCATCTGTGTCCAAGTTGCTCCTTTACACCTGACAGGGGGGAGTTTCCCTGGTTGGACGTAGCGCGTGGAAGGAACACGTTATTCCAACATCATCTGTGTTCATTTAACGCTTGAGAGTTTGCAAGTTCACCCAAATCACAATGCATTTTTTACACTCCCAGTCGGAGTTAAATGAACACTGAGGATTTTCCGGTGTCCCGATCTAATCTGTCACCCGTTCCTCTGCAGAAGACGGAGGAAGCAGAGGTTCGTCATCGTTCCTACTCCTATTCGTCCCCCAAGGCCAAACCGTCACGGCCCTTGTTAAACCGAGACCCTGCCATCTCTGACCTCTCAGAAGGTGAGCCCCGTGACCCTTGAGCTATCCTTCCCCAGAGATGTGTGTGCCACATGTCTCTAGGAGGAAAGACCAGACGGGTGTCATAAATCATTCACGGCTTAAGTTCAATAACGTGTGAGCGCACGTGTGTGTGTGTGTGTGTGTGTTTGGGAGTATACGTATGTATGTATACGCACACACATTGTCCGCCATAACCTGCCCGCAGTGAGGTTATAATTTGCCCTGTGTAGATGGCGCGTTCAGCAGCGGCCGTTCTCTTCTTCAAGCTCTGTCTCTGTCTAAATCTCTCTCTCGTCTCAACCAAGTTAGTAAGTAAAGTACAGCATCAAAATGGCAACCACTTGGTTTGCCAGTGAACTGTCTCCCAGATCACAGTGTGTCATTCATGTGGCTGTTGTCATTGTTATTGATGATCTGTGGGAGCTAATCGGTGATGGTTACTTGGAATGCTTAAGCCTGATTTATATTGTGTTGTACGACAGTGTCCCACGATTGTATGATGATTGTTTTGGGTGGAAGTTAATGTGCAAGTTAATGTTTGAGTCCACGGCATTATAGTCTGAATGTACTGCAGAGTGTTTCTCCGAAGCTCTATGCTAAATATATTCAAGCATTGTTTTAATATTGGAAATGGGGCTAACCTGACTCAGATGGGGCAGCAGAGAGGCATACACAGTGCTGCCTTGATCCCGCCTCTAGCTGCCGCTGATTGGCCAGGCCGTTTGGTGGCCGGAGCATCGAGTCTGCCTGAGAGTTCCCAGGTGGGAGCAGGAGGGGGGGAACCCAGTGTACTCTCTGCTGCCCCATCTGGCAGAGTCATTGATTGATTTATTGATTGATTTATTTACAGTTTGCAGAATTACAGTACATTTCAAGCACAAACTCAATACAAAGACTGTTAACTGTGACTGGACGACCCAATTAAGCATTACACTTGTTTACAAGAGGGTCCACCATGTTCAATTCATCAAAACATTTAGAGACGTACAAATAGACACTTCCATATAGTCAAAGAACAGAACAGGAATTCATCATAAAGGAAGCGAAAAGGGAAAAGAAACATATACAGTGAGGGGAAAAGGGGGGGGGGGGGGCTGAATTAAAGGCAAATTATATTTCAACAAACCAAAGCTTTTTATAAGCAATTAAATCAATGAGTTCAGTTACTTATAGAACTCCAGATTAATGTATTGTACGAAGAGGCCTGAATTGAGTATAGTAATGGATGTATATCCAAAAGCTTTGGAGAAATGCTCTTTCTGGAATTGTAATAAAACCAGTGACTTGCAGTGATCGGTGGTGGGCTTGTGTCGTGGAGGGATCAGTATTTTGGTTGGCCTGTTGCCTTCTTCATTGCCCTTCTTCACTTTCTTTCCTTTTCCTGCGTGCTTCCGGTCTGTACAGGGCTCTTCTGGGATCTGGACCAGGGGCTGGGCCATATGGGTTATAATTTTTTAACGTAGCTTCTCTGCAGGTTTTCTTTTTCTTAATTGCTTCCTTGCAGAAGAAAAAAATATTTTATAGGGTGGCAGTTTTGAAAACCGCCATCATTAGATTTTGATATGAAACATTGACAGCAGCAGTTGTGATAGGTTCACCTGCCTTGTGTTGTGTCCGCATTGCAGAGCAGAGAGCGTTCAGCCTGACCGAGACCGCCAGGGAGAAGAGGTAAGACCAGTCATGTCTGTACTCTGTACACATGTTTAACAATCCTATCGAATATGTTTAGATTCCTCCAAAAATCTTAGTTGCAACAGCCTTTTTTGTTTATTAAATATTTATATATCAAGTTGGCATTTTGGAAGTACTTTGACAATTGTTTTTCCATTTTAAGTTTTTTATAATTGACTAAATTGACAGATTATTGTCAGATTATTGTATACATGGTTGTACAACGTTGTCATGTGAAAATAGCAGATCTCACAATGCATCGCATGCAGATCTGATCTTTTTGAAGGGAAAAGGTACCCCCCCCCCAAAAAAACCGATCCTGTCATTAAAATAGATATTTGTTTCGATCTGTTGAAGTAGGAACTTGTCAGTTCACAATCCCTGTACCGGGCTCCAGCTACTCGGGAACAGGCATGCTCTCTGTTCAGACTAGCTAGGTACCTGAACACGCGGGCCAGCGGTTCGGTTTGGCTCGGATGTGCGCACATGTGTTTTTGTGTGCATTTCTGTGCCTTAAGTCTCCAGTCTTGAACCTGTGGTTGGGGTCTTGGCTGAAGCAGGATGTGACATACTTCCTGTTCCAAGGCCTGGAGGCCAGAATATGCTCTGATTGCAACCTCAAAATAACCCAGAGCAAACACAGATTCAGGGCTTTCCTGGACTGCAGGCCTCAGAGAAGGCCAGTTCACTTTCAGACTATCGGTCATAGTCAATTTACAGTACGTGTGTGGTACACAGTCAAATCGTCAGTGCTAATTTAACTCTGAGAGGGTGCAAATGGAACCTAATGGAACCAAATGGACCCTTACAGGTCCATTTGGTTCCATTTGCACCCTGTCAGAGTTAGACATATATACGGTATAAGGCGTGTAGACCTATGTGTAGACCAACTGTTTTCTCTCAGTAGTTTTTTCATATTTCCGCCTGGTTTATTTTCCCTACATACTATCAATTAATATTCAACCCATGTGTTTTACCTCATTTAACTGCCATCATCGTCATCATCATCAATTCATCATGCTCTAATATTTCATAATGGCTCATTTGCTGTAAAACATGCATTGCTAACAGAGGAAATATCATATTAGAGCTTATTATATCATTACATGATAAGATCAGACATTCTCATATTAAATCATGTTAATGTTAATTGCTCATATCGAGATCAGTAGCCCAGAGATTTGATTATAGCTACAATATCATACTTCCCCTCACAATATCAACAGGCCTCAATTAGAACAAAATGTGCGGGGAAAAAACAAAATAACCTGACAACAATAACATTTGCTTATATTGTAAGTACTTAAACAGCATTTAGAACAGACATGATCTGTCGTCAGCTTCATGTATAAAAACTGTATTTTCGTTACAGTTCCATCATTAGGAAATTGCTCTTTTTGGCCTCATAAAAGATTTGTACACGGTAAAATCCTCAGTGTTAATTCACCCAGTGCTAAACCCTGAGAGTATACACATGATGTAACCAAGTGGACCCCTTCAGGTCAATTATTTTACATTTGTACAGTCATCAGAGCTAAAGGAACACAATATTTACAGTATTTATATGTAGTTTTACAGCATAGCCACACAGCCATATTAGGTGTCGTCTATCATTTTGACTAGTCGAGGGACTCTTCTGGTGACTCTTCTTATAGCCAACAACAGCCGAGTCGTAACGTGTTTCGTGTCAAATCAGGGCCCTGGGTTTCCGTAAGAGGGCCCAGTCAGCAGAGGAGGAGAGTGGCAGCGCGTCACTCCAACACCTCACCCTCACTGAGTTCCTCAAAGAGTATGTTGTTGTTCAATAGATCTGGCTTCCAATGCCATGCATGTGTGTATAGACTGAGCTGACATGTACATAACCCATTTTACCCCCCCCCCCCCCCCTCCCCCCCCCGTTAGAAATCACACATCCACTCATACGGTTTCTTAAAGCAAAATTACACTTTTTGTAGAGGCTTCGGTTGTGTAGTTAACTTGCGGTGGTGTAACCTCATATATAATTTGAGATAAATTCAACAGTTGCTCCGTTGATTAGAAATTGGCCTACATTTCATGGTGAAACGAGTCCAAAAACCCGACATAGCATTTCTTTTTTAATGTAAGAAAGTCAGTTACCTGTTGATTTTATTGTTTGAAGACAGAATCTGCAGATCCAGTCCGGATCTCCTACCTAGTTAAAACTGTGAAATTAACACAAAGTTTACATTTTATAAAAACAAAACAAAAATCACTGTGTTTATGTGCTAAAATAGTGATTTTGCGACCTGTCACCTTCTAAGTCAATGACAATTTTGCAATATCAATTTCTATTGAACAAAGCAACTATTGACGGCACCTCGCCGATACATAACGGCAAGGTAACTACACAACCCAAACCTCTACCAGTGTTCTAGCTTTAAAAGCTTTCTTTGGTCTGTTATGTTTCACAAACTGCGGTGGCCGGTGAGTGGACACTTAACAGGCCACCCTGAGGTTGACTGTGCTGCATGTACTGTAGGCACTTCATTTCTCTCTGGTTTCTCCTCACATCCAGTAAACATTAACCACTTTAACCCTGCTCTCCCTATTTTGGGGGAAGAATCCCCCCCAAAGTAGTGAAAATAGATTCAAGCTCACAGTGCATTGAGATTGTAGTACGCCTATTTCCACTATTTGATGTACAGTGAAGTCGGGCTTAACCACTTAAATTCTATACTACCCCAATAGGATCTATACTTGGCCCCCAACATTTTTTTTGCTTCACATTGTGAGTTTGTAGATCTGCTAATTTAACCGAACGTTCTCCTATTATGCCCATAATTGGGAACGCCCGGGTTCAGGTGGTTAAGTAGATAACTCTTTATGGTCTTGGCCTTTCACCTGGAATGTCTACTAGTGTACCTACCATACAGTAACTTCTGTGAATAGCTGACATATTATTAATTGCATCTTTGCCAAGGTCGCCCTATAAATAACATAGACCAAAACCCCTTAGTGACTTGTCGGTCGAGAACTTCCAAGCATGCCGAGCATGTTCCTAAGAGTAATGGAGGTGGAGACCAGGGGTTCTGGAAGACTTGGAGTCTGGACATTCTTCTGTCGCAGCACAACAGCAACATCCCTCAATTGTTTTAACTTTAACTCAGCATGTTTATGATAATAATAAGGTGATTGTGCCCATAATTGGCAGGAATAGCTGCATACTAGAGGAATGATCTGTGGCAAGATGTGCTAGCTGTTGACTGTAATGTTCCCAATGGAAACAGGATTGAGGATGAGGAGTGGGATAAATACATCATCCCCACCAAGGCAGAGTCTGAGAAGTACAAAGTGAGTCGCACCTTCAGCTTCCTCAAGAGCAGGATGTCAAGCACACGCAACAAAACCAAGGTGAGGCGCGGCCAAAAGTATCATTTCCTCTGGTGGAAAATATGATTCCTGTCATTATAGGCAGGCAATCGTGCGTCAGTTGAGCGCAATTAAAAAATGTCCTAAGAGTAGAACTCAGCTTACAAAAGTTGGAACTGCTTCCCAAACTGGCATTGTAAAAAGTCTTGCCAATGTCCTCTCTCTCTCTCAGACAGGCTTGGTCAGAATTCCTGTGTGGGGCAGCTATTGTCTGAGCATGGTGTCTTTTATTTGGGGAGAGTGGAGCGAAGGAAAAAAATCCCCCCGTGTCTTAGATCTTAGCAACGGGACACACTGAAAATATCCTCTTACATAATCCAGCAGACCCCCAACGCAGAGCGAGGAACCAAAACACATTCCATAGTATACTTCCCCTCTTATAAACATGTGGTTGAACGGGCACGCGCACACATATGCACGCGCATGCACACGTGTACATGTGCACTCTTAGCTTCCTTGTAAAATTTGATATACGAAAATAAACAATACCCCCACCCTGGAAAAAGGAATACCCCCATAGCATCCCCCTAAAAAAACATCAGCAGCAGTCATCCCTCTGGACTTTAAAAAGTAAATAGACACAAGTCCACTCAGAGTTCTCTGTATGTCCCCGAGCTCCACTTCAACAGACATGCTAGCATGGATATGACTGCTATATGCCTGTCTCTGCCTGCTTTTCACACTCATGTAATTGCCTCATTTTTTACTTTGGTTACAGTTTCACAGTGTCATGGTATTAATTCAATATAATGAGATAAGTATTGTTCGGTTGACCAGCGAGATTTAATGTCTACTGTACAATGTTGCTTCCCAGGTGAAGGGGAAAGAGGTGAAAGAGGGGAAGGAAAAGCCAGGAACTACTAACGGACACCAGTTTGTTCCTGTGTCTCCGTCTGGGCCCTCTCTCTGTGCTGTGTGTGACATACCTGTTCCTGTCAAGGAGTTGCTCCAGTGCTCCAGTGAGTGCTCCATTGCCGTCGTTACACTCTACACAGTCAAAATCATGAGTGTTAACTCTGAAATATGTAAATAGCCCCAAAAATGAACACTTTTTACAAGCTTTGTGCATTGTCGTTACTACAGCATCCGTACTGATACATTTCAGCACACGTTATGACCAGTGTTGCCATGTCTGCTTATTATACATGATTTGGGGCTTGTTCTTTTTGTAAAGTAGCCTGTAAATAATGGTAGCGGGTTGCGTTTTTTGGGGCTTCTTTCTAAGTTGAAAGAAATGCAGATTTACAAGCTCACAACGCCAGGTGTCTTGGCCGGGTGGCTGTGTCCGAGGATGGGAATCCTGCAGGGAGTGGCGAACTCACTTCTCTAGCGACTCTTACTTGTCTAGTGGGTAACTAACCACCAAATAGCCCATGTGAAAGTTCACAACTTGCATTGTGCTGAGCTTTGAGCGCCAGAATAAGACGCTGTATGGTTGATGTGGTTAAAAAGTCTGGGTTTACCAAATATCGGCATTGAGGTTATTTTATTGTTGAATCGAGGCTAAATAGGATCTACTCTTCCTTCCTCCTCAGACTGTTCTCAGAGTGTCCATAAGGGCTGTCGGGAGTTGGCTGCTGCCTGTGCAAAGGTAACCCATCAGGGTTTGGGTTATTGATTTGACTTCAAATCATTGTCACGATTATTTCAAACTTTTGCTTCAATTATGATTAATCAAAGTACAACTTCACCCATTGTCAAACTATCTTCATATAATTGGTCCTCACTAATGCCTATGATAAAATGTTACCAATTTTCTCTACTCAGTCTGTGTCTCATGTGATGGCTGTGATTATCGTGAGAACAATGGCTTTCATTATAGCATTCTAACTTTCCAGGAATAGAAAGCCTGCAGTTTCTATTAGCTGGGATTCCCCATTGATGATGTCACTGGTAGGCGGGTTCTCTCCTCTGAGACACACCATCTGAGGACCTATATGAAGATAGAAGTCGTCCTTTAACTTTATAATTAATAAAATACATATAGTGAAAATAGCATACAAGCTCACAACACGTCGCATCACAACACGTTGTGATCTTGTGGATTGGCTATATTTGTATTCCATCACTGGACAACAATATAATAGTATAATACAGGGGGAAGTGGCTAACTAATCAACTAATCAGGATAATTGATTATACAACATATATTGTATTAAACTTCATGAGCAGGATTAAGTCGGTTATTGGTTCTAAACTGTCAGTTTTGATATACGTTCGTGTAACTTCCCAGCCATACCCATTAGTTTCAGAAACATCTCCTTTTACCTCCAGCAACCGCAAAGAGGTTTGGCCTGCGGTCTAACCAGGAGACAAATCTCCTGTTGGTCGAATCCGAGCAATTATATCAAAACACAAGTTGGATGTGTGTCACTTGAAAAGACAAAACGAAGTCATAAATCGCGTCTGTTGGGAGTTGATAATGTGATTATGTGTGCCCTCAGAAGCCTCCGGAGAAGAATGTGTTGATGACAAAAAGCAAGGCCTCAACTCTCCCACAGGGTGAGTTACACATTACTGCTATCTCTCTCACTCTCTCCTCTGCTCTCCTCACTTGTCTCCTCTCCTGAAGTAGAGCGAGTTAGACATTGCTCCCTTCCTCCCCCTTCTGCCCGTACAATCTATCTCACGGTTAAAATGTTACTTTTTAAAACTGCTCAGTGGGAGGTCCGGGGCTGTGCGAGACTGCGCACGCACCTATACTTTTTTGGCTTGTGTGCAGCAGTGCAGAGGTTGAGCGGTTCTTACACTTTAACCGAATAAGCAATTGCATGTCATTTTCATTTCATAACTGACTGGCCCAGTCTTCTGAGTGTTTAGATGTCTGACACGCGTGTCATGGTCACGGGAGGTCATCGGGTTTCCTGGCGTGTGTGACCTGGCTTCCCGTACAATGTGTTTCCACAAGTCGTTATGAATTAGTGAAACAAACACAGACGTCCCAACAGCCTCACAATAATAACAGCAGTGGCACAGTAGAATAAACATAGTACTTCAACATTAAACAGACAAGAGTACATTTTTTTTGTATTTTCTTTCGGGAACGTCAACACAGATTGACTCTTTCCTCTTCCTCCCTCCAGGCTCCATGAAAGACAGTGGTCCATCCACTGTCTCTTCCTCACCATCCTCCTCTTCCTCTTTCCCCGTGATGACCTCTAGAGAGAAGAGAGACGTCATAGCCTCCCTCTCCAAGAGCCCCTCCATTTCCATAGATAGCAGGTAGGTTGACTAGAGCCCCTCCATTTCCATAGATAGCAGGTAGGTTGTCAAGAGCCCCTCCATTTCCATAGACAGCAGGTAGAGTGACTAGAGCCCCCATTTCCATAGACATCAGGTAGATTGACTAGAGCTCCTCCATTTCCATAGACAGCAGGTAGATTGACTAGAGCCCCTCCATTTCCATAGACAGCAGGTAGATTGACTAGAGCCCCTCCATTTCCATAGACAGCAGGTAGATTGACTAGAGCCCCTCCATTTCCATAGACAGCAGGTAGATTGACTAGAGCCCCTCCATTTCCATAGACAGCAGGTAGATAGCGGGCCGGGGGGGAGGGGTACGTCAGGAAGGGACAGGGCCAGGGCAAGCGCATGGGCGGCCCCGGTTTAAAAAAACAACAGCGAACAAGAGGCTGACGGAGTGATCGCTGGCCCGGGGGGCATTCAGTCTCTCTCAGGGGGGGCCCGGGGGGCATTCAGTCTCTCTCAGGGGGGGCCCGGGGGGCATTCAGTCTCTCTCAGGGGGGGCCCGGGGGGCATTCAGTCTCCCTCAGGGGGGGCCCGGGGGGCATTCAGTCTCCCTCAGGGGGGGCCCGGGGGGCATTCAGTCTCTCCCTCAGGGGGGGCCCGGGGGGCATTCAGTCTCTCTCAGGGGGGGCCCGGGGGGCATTCAGTCTCTCTCAGGGGGGGCCCGGGGGGCATTCAGTCTCTCTCAGGGGGGGCCCGGGGGGCATTCAGTCTCTCTCAGGGGGCCCCGGGGGGCATTCAGTCTCTCTCAGGGGGGGCCCGGGGGGCATTCAGTCTCTCTCAGGGGGGGCCCGGGGGGCATTCAGTCTCTCTCAGGGGGCCCCGGGGGGCATTCAGTCTCCCTCAGAGGGGGGCCCGGGGGGCATTCAGTCTCTCTCAGGGGGGGCCCGGGGGGCATTCAGTCTCTCTCAGGGGGCCCCGGGGGGCATTCAGTCTCCCTCAGGGGGGCCCCGGGGGGCATTCAGTCTCCCTCAGGGGGGCCCCGGGGGGCATTCAGTCTCCCTCAGGGGGGGCCCAGGGGGCATTCAGTCTCCCTCAGGACCTAGAAGCATACCCTACTCTATCATCCATTTTAAAATTAATGGGACAATCATGTAAAAACACATATCATGTCCATTGAAAGAAGACTTTAAACTAGCGACTGAAAGCATAGTATTTATGACAATGATTACTATGGTAATAAAAAAGGTCCTGTCAAATTCCCATTGTAGTAGAACTGAGAAGCACTTGCTTATTGGCTTCATATCCAGCCGAGCGTCCTTGCCGCCTGGTTCAGATCCATTCTAATGGGTTTTGTCTCTCTATGCAGACGACTGAGCGATGTGGCAGGGGTGGACGGTGAGAGTGACGTGAGCGCCTGGGGCAGCAGCTCTTTGACTGAAGACGGAACACAGATCACAGCTACACCCCCTTCTGTCGACCCTCCACACAACACTGCAGAAGGTGACCATTTTGCAATCGTATCTTAATAGTCACTGGACAGTAACTGCATAATGAGTTTGTGTTCTTAGCAATGCCATCCGTGTTTTTATTCATTAATTGTAACGCTTAAACATGGCAGCCGCAGAGGTGGTCGACGCCCCCCTGCTGTGCGAACTATCGGCCGTCCCGCTGGGACTGGAGGCGGAGTCCTGGAGTCTGGCGGTCAGCCCAGAGTTCTGTAGGCAACACGACAAGCACACTGTTAAACGACAAGATGTCATTTATGGTGAGAGACCACGCTATACTTCCCCTCACTGTTGAGCTCTCTCTCTCTGTCTCTCTCTCTCTGTCTGTCAGCGTTCGTGGCCTGCCCATCTGACATCGGTCAGAAATCTATATAATATTGCCCCGGCTGAAGTGGTTAATGTACGTTTTGTAAAAGTATAATATTTGCCTTTGAGATGTAGTGGAGAAGAAGTTAAAGTATTGGAAATTGGAAATACTCAAGTAAAGCACAAATACTAAAATTGTAAAAAATAAAAAAATAAAAAAGTACAGTACTTAGTTACTTTCCACCCCTGCATGTATTTTGTGCAGAGCTGATGCAGACGGAGCTGCACCACATCCAGACGCTGAGCGTCATGTCCGAGGTGTTCAGGAGAGGCATGCTGGAGGAGGTGCAGCTGGACTGGGACTGCGTTGCCAGGATCTTCCCCTGCCTCGACCCCCTGCTGCTCTTCCACAGGAGCCTGTTTGCCGCGCTGCAGGACCGCCGGCAGGCCGCGGCGCAGCCCGAGAGCCCGCGCAATTACGTCGCCCAGCGCATCGGAGACATCCTGTTGCAGCAGGTGGGCGGGCCGTGGCGCTGGCGCTGGTGCGCGCGGGATCGATTGCGTGCACCCTCGCATAAACTAAATATATAAACTAAATATATATTGTCACGTGTTGTACACACACAAATACTTTGTATGTCCTTTTATCAGGGGGCCCCCCAACCTGGGGTCAGTGGACCCCTCCCCATTCCCTCATTCACTGGGGATTCACTGTGATTTATTTATTTGAGAATGTGGCCCTCCCAAAGGCTCTGTGTGTGTGTGTGTGTGTGTGTGTGTGTGTGTGTGTGTGTGTGTGTGTGTGTGTGTAGATTGGAGTCACATGATACTAATTGTATCCTGTGTAAAATGGGTGGGGGGATGACCTTATGTACTTGAAAACAGTCGTATTGATTCACACACATTCTCCTAAATACAATTTATTTTCATTTAATCTGTTTTTGGTCGCATATGTGAGTGGAATGGTCACATTGTTGAGCCTTGGGCCTATACAAGACACACACACACACACACACACACACACATACACACACACACGGACACAGTCACACTCATGGTCTACCTCAGTTCTCAGATGAAAGTGCGGAGAAGATGAAGCAGGTGTATGGAGAGTTCTGCAGCCACCACACTGAGGCGGTCAACGTCTTCAAAGAGCTGCAGCAACACAACAAGAAGCTCCAGGTGTTTGTCAAAGTAAGTAATAATAGTAAAACTTTATTTGTATAGCACCTTTCATGACATGAAATGCAGCGAAAAAAGAAAAGCAAAGGTGTAAAACAACATTAAAATAATAGCAGTAATGCAATACAGTGAGGACATGAATAACAATAAGGAGCTCAACAAGCAGAGTGTAGAAGGGCTGAAACCTTATTATATTATTATTCTCCTAGCGATTTACTTTTTCAAATGATAGAGATATTTATGAAGTTTTTCACAGTTTGTAGGCGTTATTTACCGTAATAGCTCATTGCAAGAGTTAGAAGCTTGTAGATCATGTATTTTCACAATAAAAATGTGTGCGGGAAAATAGCCGGCAGACAAGCTCATAAAGCGATTTGCTGCGATTCGTTGTGAGCTATTTTATGCACACGATATACCACCGGTGTTATTCAGGCTTATCGCCCTCTCTCCATTGTTCCTCACAGCAACAGAGCAACAACTCTCTGGTCAGACGGAGAGAGGTGCCAGAGTTCATCCTGCTGGTCACTCAGCGCATCACCAAATACCCAGTACTACTTGAGAGGATATTACAGTACACTCCCAGTAGGTCCACTGTACTGACATACTGTACAACTAACTGTCAAGTGTGCGGTCACTATAACATTTCTAGTATGCTTCCATTGGTGGAAATGGGGCTGCAGAGCAATATCTTGTTTTTCTCGTACGCAAAGGTTAAGAATGTTATTTAGTCAGATGCTAGTTAAAATGTACAGAATTTAATATAGATAGCATGTTGTTTTTAGGTTCACTATTACCTGGTATACTAATTTCTTCTCTGCATTCTATTTATGTGGAGTTTTTTTACCTTGTTTATTAGAGTTCATGCTTACTCCGATCTCTCGTAAGTGGTAGGATTGGATTGTCTAAAAGGCCTACATTGTAATTTGCAGAGGGCAGCCAGGAGCACTGTGACTTGTCACAGGCCCTGGCGCAGGTCCGTGACATCATCGCAGCAGTGGACCTGAGTGTCAGCGAGTACGAGAAGGGACAGGAGCTGCAGGAGGTGCTGGCCCGTCTGGAGAACAAGAGCCTGGCCAAGCTGAAGAACGGCAAGGTGTTCCGCAAGCAGGACCTGCGGAGCCCTCACAGGGTCTTGCAGCACAAAGGCCTGGTCTACTGGAAGACGGCCACAGGCAGACTGAAAGGTGGGTGTTGTTGCCTACTATCATTGCTGTCGGGCAGAAAGCATGTATATTCATATTTCAACTTTATTATGTTTTTATTTTTATTTTTATTGTATGCAATACTGTTGATTGAACTGCTTTTTTTTAGGGGGGGGCTTATTTTTTGGGCTTGCCTTTTATTGATAGATATATAGTAGGTTGACAGGAAACTGGGAAAGAGATGGGCGAAAGACACACCGCAATGGTCGTCGTGATCGGGACTCTAACCAGCCTTGGTGCCTGGACCTTCTAGGCCGGTCCGGGCCATTTAAACTGTTTTGGACTTACAAGTTTCCACCCTATACTCATGTGTGAGCTTGTAGATTTGTGGTTATTTGTGGTGTACGACACTAGTATACAACTAAATATAAATCAGGTTCAGGTGTGACATGATGAAACCCACTTCGTGTAAATGGTAAATGGTGCATTTATATAGCGCCTTTATCAAAGGCGCTTTACGTAGGTGCATTTCATTCACCCATTCACGCACACATTCATACACCGATGGCGGCGGAAACCATGCAAGGCACCAACCAGCACATCAGGAGCAATTCGGGGTTCAGAATCTTGCTCAAGGACACTTCGACACTAACTCTGGGGGAGGCTGGGTTCAAACTGGTAGCCTTGCTGTTACCATCCAGCCACTCTGCCCCTGATCCACCGCCGCCCATGTGTTCTTATTTTTTTCTTCATATATTTTTCTGTTGTGTTGGACAGCTGAAAGCAGGGTGCTTGCACAGGTGTGGAAAGTAGGGATCATTATGAATTCCTGTAGCCCTTAAAAGTATGGAAATGTGGGTGAAAGTCTTGAAGAATTCTGTAATTTCTCTTTGTGAAAAGGCACTGGAGTGAGAGATAGTGTAGAGGAGTTGAGTGGTCTCAATTCTAGGCCAGTATGGAAACAAACATTTTGTATCTTTTGTAGGGGAATTCAAGATGTACTATGTCTAATAGAAACCTTTCTGCATTTCTCCCCTCACTCTTCCTTCAGACACCTTGGCTCTGCTGCTCACAGATGTCTTGGTTTTCCTGCAAGAGAAAGACCAGCGCTTCATATTTGCTGCTGTGGTATGTCTTAGGCTGGAGAAAAAATGGGCTGTCTTAGGATCACAATCAATTCCTTTTCACAATGTCCTTCTGCGGAAGGAAGTGATCTGAGGGAGCTGGAAAGAGTGAATGATAATTCACTCTTTCCAGCAGTGGAAAGTAACTAAGTACATTTACTCAAGTGCTTCTTGGGGTGCTTTTACTTTACTTGAGTATTTCCAGTTCTACCTCGACTCCACTGCGTCTCAGAGACAAATGCTGTACTTTTCGCTCCACTGAAATTATTTTAAAGCTTTAGTTACTACTGTAGTTACTTTGCAGTTTGCTCATTTGATTATTGATACAAAACATACATTATTAATCACTTAAGTAAAAAATATAAATTGTAGTAGTTCTTCAATGACTGTTCGAATTCAGAATGTCCTCCTGATGAGGTTTTAACTCTTTCAGGACCAGAAGCCCCCCGTCATCCCACTGCAGAAGCTGATCGTTAGAGAGGTAGCCAATGAGGAGAGAGGGATGTTCCTCATCTCAGCCTCCTCTGTGGGACCAGAGATGTACGAAGTGCACACGTCCACCAGGGAGGAGAGGAACGCATGGATGAGACACATACGACAAGCTGTAGAGAGGTGTGTGTGTGTGTGTGTGTGTGTGTGTGTGTGTGTGTGTGTGTGTGTGTGTGTGTGTGTATTAGGGCTAAATGTCCTCACAAGGTCCTCTGCTAAGGTATAGCAGTTGCATTTGAGCAATAGAATTGACATCTCTTTTCTGGTCGTCACAAGAGATATGGTTGTGTTATGATTAAACAAGGTTTAGTCAGGATTACAATTAGGAAAGGGTTGGGGTTGGGGTTAGGATTAGGCATTTAGCAAAAAGAAAATAGCAGATCTTCAAGTCACAGCGCAGATTTAGTGCTGTCTTAGGCTTTAAATGGAAAGAAATGGTAAAAATGTACGCCCTAAAATGTTGAGGTCCTGAGAAGTATAGTAATATACAAGTGTGTATGTGTGCATGCGCGTGTGTGACACCAGCATATGAAGTGCATGCACAGTTAATGTGCTAGTTAATATGTGACCCTGTGTGTGTCCATGTGTGTATCCGTGTCTGTGTCTGTGTGTGTCAGTTGTCCTGAAGAGGAGGAGAGGATTGCAGAGTCAGAAGAAGCCAGACGGGTAGCAGAGCTCAAAGTCCAGAAGATACACAAGTTCCAAGGTCATTAAGCCCTATTTTCTAAAATGATTCATGTGTTATGCCTCCATTTGGATATCTGAATATAAAATAAATAATTCCGTTTCCTAAAGGCTCATACATACTCCAGTTTTTGGTGATAGGTTATCACCGTGGTGTAGTTTTTAAAGGGTTGGAAAACTACACCATAACGTCAGTCGCGGTGATGATCAGCTATCACCGCGGACACAGACCCACCTCTCTGCGTTTACTATCAGACAAGTCTTTTCACTCTGGAGCTATCACCCCGTTCACTGATTGGTCTTGAAGTTGGGTAAACCACAGGGAGGCGGGGTCCATCCTTAAGGACATCACCGCGAGTATGATGGCCTCTACTCTTATCACCGTTTTAGGTGATAAGCTATCACCTAAAACGGTGATAACTGGAGTATGTATGAGCCTTTAACCGGTCAAAACATTAACATTTGTTTTAATTCAACCTCCACATTTTTGAGTGCTCGGATATCCTCTTCTGTTTTAAGTGTACATTGACATTGGTAATGGCTTATTTTACACTTTTTGTTTGACGAAATTGTCAATAGTTGTCATAGTGTTATGCCATAGCTTTAGTCATCATTGCTTAGTTTCTTATTTAATTTTCCATCATAGTTTTAGTTGACAAAATTAACTGGTTTGTGGTGTGTTTGTGCAGAGTGCCTGCTTGGTCAGGACCAGCAGATTAACACTGGTTGTGGATGTGTTTGTGCAGAGTGTCTGCTAGGTCAGGACCAGCAGATTAACACTGGTTGTGGTGTGTTTGTGCAGAGTGTCTGCTTGGTCAGGACCAGCAGATTAACACTGGTTGTAACTTGTGGTGTGTTTGTGAAGAGTGTCTGCTTGTTCAGGACCAGCAGATTAACACTGGTTGTGGATGTGTTTGTGCAGAGTGTCTGCTTGGTCAGGACCAGCGTATCTGCAGCAGCCTGGAGGAAAAGCTGCAGCTGTATGCTGAACTCACCCAGTTGAGCCTCCGCTCATCAGACTCTGTGACGCAGCAGCAGCGCCACCTCCTGGTGACACCTGACAGTGACGCTGAGGCGCCGAGACAGTCCGCAACGCTCCTCACCGCTGCTCTGAGAGAGGGTGAGGAAGAGGCATGTTGTTTTTGTTGAGTTGTAAAAAAGCACACAGACAAATGCACAACTTCTTTTGGAGCCTAACAGATAGACGCTTGCTCTCCCTGCAGTGGAGAAGCTGATTTCCATTGTGCAGGCATGGGAGGACCGCTCTGCACAGAGCCAGAGCTCTCCTGTCCAAAGACCAGAGACGTGCAGCTACAACAGCCACGGCAGCATCCACGAGTCTCCGTCTGAACGTCAGAAACTATTCTACATTACATACATTACATTTGTTTTACCACAATTCTGATATATTTCAAATATATATATAAAAAATATAATATATTTAAAATCTGCATTGTCAACGATGGGAATGTATTAATGGAACGCGCAGCCATTTGGTTCCATTTGTACGCTCCGAGTTACAGACTCTTTGTTTAACTGATGCTAAATTTGTTCACTGGGTACCAGCAACATTTAGTTTCTCTCTTGGTCTCTCGTCGTTCCTGCAGCAGACTACCTGAGCACGCTGAGTGTGAGTTCCACCTCTCTGGTGTCCGACAGTGAATGGACAGGACAAGACGGCCTGCTGTGGACCTCTGCAACAGACCTGGGAAGAGGCGACTCCAGCGGAACACACTTGAAGGTTCACCTAATGTAGTTTACTCCCCAAATGTACAGTTCTTATGAGTTGCTGCTTATGTGTTTGCAATAACACAGTGTCTCCCATAGGTGGCAGAGAGTGTCCAGAGTCTGACTCAGCTCCTCTACAGTCTGCAGGTAAGAATATTATTATATTATATTGTCATGAAATGACTGCAGGAGCACATCAGTGTTTGCTTCTGAATTATCACCCTGATAATTCAGAAATGGAAAACAAATTGGACAGGGGAAAGGTTAATTGGCCGATGAATAGGATGTGATGGCTGATAAATCTTCCGCCGTAGTCTGAAAACCCACCTTTTCAGACTCCATCATGGCCCATAGCACTTACCCTACCCCCTTAGATAGCATTTCTTTAGACTTAGATAGCATTAATTTTGATACAGACTTATAGCATGTTATGTAGACAGCACTAGAATTGCATTGTATATAGTCATAGCACGCCATAGTACATATGTATAGCATAGTAGTATATATGTATAGTTTATATGTATAGTTTCATTATATAGATATTCCACTGTTACTTTCTTAGCTTACGCATGTTTCATGATAAATGCTTTTATGTGATGTATTCCCATGCTTTTGTTCTTGCTTAATGTAAGTCGCTCTGGATTAAGCGTCTGCTAAATGCCTACATTGTAAATTGTAAAAGTCCTTTTGAGGTTGAGCTTTACAAATAAATCAGAAAACGTGTGTTATTTATTTCATCAAACGTAATAATGTTGAACAAACAACCTTTTTTGTAAGAAATTACATTGCTTTATTGCTGTGTGACACAATCAACACTTTGGCCTTTTAGCACAGAAAACTCAAGGCGCTCTTCTAAAATGCACATCCAAAAGTAAAAAATTGTGAAAATAGCAGATCACAATGTGTCGCATCGTGACGCGTTGTATGCTTGTAGATAGGCTACTTTCACTCGCTGTACAGCTGCAATTTTCTTTTAGATTTTTGAAAAATCTTGAAAGTGTGAAAACTACTGGTTTAGAAGGCATTTGTATAATCTGTATAATTTTCTTTTGTAAGTTTGGGTCCAGAGGAGACACCAAATGTCTCTTTTGGGTCTTAAAAGAGTTTGGGAAACAGTGCTTTAGTAGGTGTGTCCCTCTGGCTGTGTGCAGGCTGCTGTGACGCTGCAGGACAGCTCTTATGAGATCCACAAGTTGCTGCTTCAGGAGGGAGAGCGACCACAGCTACGCACATCTGTATCGCTCCAAAACAACCCAGTACGTCCACTGACTGATACATCATTGTCTAGATGCTACTTGTATGATGATTCTTCACACACAGCCATTATTTGCCTGATTAAGGAAAGTACCATGGATGAAACCGAGCCACCAAGTTCCTTCGATAAAATGATGGGAGTTTAACAACTTTGCTCATACGTCTATTCTGTGGCAACCAATCGTTGAGCTTGTAAATCAGCTATTTTCGGCATACAGATTTTTTCTTTATGGTAAAAGGAGCAGATTGTTCTAAACAAAGTACTTAAAATAGGTTGTTTAAGTAAAACTAAGGTCTGTGTCCTTCATCATTCAGGATCATGAGAAGCCGAGGAGTCTTGACAGGCGGAGAGACGAGGTGGAGAAGAAGAGTTTGGAGAGGAAGAGAGAAGAGGTGGATGAGGTGCAGAAGCTTCATGTGAGGCTGAGACAGGAGCAACAGCGCTGGGACAGAGAGTGTCTGGCCAGGGACAAGCAACAGGTAAGATATCAGATATCTCGAGTTTGACCAGATGAAGAGTCTTGGCTCGAAACGTTGTCAATAAAGTACAACTTTTGGAGCAGATGAGTGTGCAGGTTCTTTTTTCTTTTTTGATACTACTTTTGAGCCCAGCACCTCTACCAAGTGATGTGCGTATTCTATTAGTTTTTGTAGGCTTTAGATTAAACACTGTCTATGAACATTCATTATACATTAATTTGATCATCTGAATTCAGTCTTTGGAAGGCCTGCCTATGAGCCTTCGGATACGTGTGTTTGGGTTTGAAATGTGGTAAAGTAATAGAAAACAAGTGTATACTTATAGAACTCACAATTTGCTAGCCTGGTTAAGCATCTCAGACGTGTGAATTCACATCATCATGCGTGTTCTGCAGACCGCTCTGGCACCCAAGCACTGGGTGGCCTTTTACTGAAACCAAAAAGTGGTAGAGCCAATCAGTGTCTGTCAATTACAGGGCCCTGAGCGCGCAGATGCTGATTGGCTCCACATAGTACGCAGTAACATAGCATTACAGCACCTGTGAGTTTTATCCACTTATGCCCTTATACGTAATTGAACAATGGGATGTGCACACAATGCATTAGTTACAATTCAACCTTATACTTACAAACACGTGCCTATCATAAGGATGTCGGGTTTAAATTGGTATTGGTGTATTGGTATATCCCAGACGGCCGACCGCAAACCTTCTGTGTTCTCACAGAGCGAACAGGAGAGTTTGCTGGAGCAGCGTGAGCAACAGTGCCTCCTGGAGGCAGAGAGGCTGCGCTGCGAGCGCAAGGAGCTGGAAGCCCAGCTATTGGAGTACGAGCAGAACCTAGACAGGCTGAGGGATGGCCAGAGGGGTGTGGCCATGGAACGGGAAAAGATTGACGCCCAGCAGAGGCTACTCCAGACCTGGAGACACAATCGCCAAAGCAGCCTGCCCGTTATGATACCCATGGACTGTTACCAGGTAAGAAGCAGAAGGTTAGACAGCCATAGAGAGAATCTAATGGGTGATAGAATGTAGCGTTTGGGCGGCGCAGTGATAAAAGTCCCCATTATGCACGTCCTCCTCACAGGTGAGCAGTCACAGTCGATCAGGCAGCCTGGACGGGTCAGTGTACGAGAATGAAGCCGCCCTGCTCCGCTCCTTGCAGCAGAATCACCTTCACCACCACCACAACAACAACCAGCACCATCAGAGTCTCAACTCTGGGCCGAGGAAGAACCAGGACAGCCCAGCACACAGCCCCGGCCTCAACCCCAACCTTGGCCTGAGCTCCAGCCTCTATAACAGCCTCAACACCCTGCTGAGCCAGGCTCACGTCAAGCCACCCCCAGATGCTGGTCTAGCATACCCGCACTTCAACAGCAGCCACGGCTTCCCCCGTCCAGTCAACACCCCCATTCACTCCTTCAGCAGTGGGTTCGGCACGCAGCAGCGGAGGACTAACAGTAAGGTCACATTCTCACCTAATACTTCGGTAGACTCGAATGCATATGGGCGGGGATTTTGGGATTCTTGCATATTTAATTGGCTGCGGTTTGCCTTCACACTGTCATTCGCAGCAATTGGAAACGCAGCAGGGGGGGACCTTTATCAATGTGTTCCATTCATAAACTAGCCTACACAGTGAAATCTATGGTAATAAAATTACACTCATAACGTGCATGTGTCGTGCCGTCTGGGGGACCCCCCCTCTCTCTCTCTCTTTCTCTCTCTCTCTCTACGCAAGCAGCCACACACTGTTCTTTTGGGCATGGAGGCACAGCGCTGCATGAGTGCACTGATATAACTCCCCAGTCCCCACACAGTGACAGCACTGCATGTTTACGGCACGCACAGACAGACAGACAGAATATTCTGTAGGCTATAATAGGCTACACTGCAGTGTTTTTATGTGTTTTCTTAAGCAATTGATTAATGTACACGTCCTCATTTCGATCAGGGCTTCAGACAGTCTCCTCATTCGACCACGTCGTCTATCCACAGTAACGGGACATCTTTGCGCTGCGTAAAATATGCCTTCTCCGTCTCCAACTGTGTTCAGCTCCTCACCCGCCACATTCTTTGCTTCATTTCCTTTATTTACTGCGGATTGCATTCACACCTGCACCGAATCGTAGTCAAGTGTGATTGGAAGCGAAGCGAAACCCCCGTTTTTGGGCGAAGTAAAATGCGGTTCTTTGCTGCGCATTAGGATTCGAATGAGCCTTCACACCTGCCAAACGAAGCGCACTTTCTGAAAATGCGCAGCAGGATTCGTTTTAATCGCAGCAAAGCTCTCTGGTGTGAATGTGACCTAAGTATACATACCTCACGTGGTTACGAGTTTAAGCTTTCCTTTGATGTCCATTAACGACTCTGTTATTGGTCAAAATTATTGGTGCAACACATAAGCTTCTAGATTGGCTATTCGTCAAGCCATGAAGTGGTCCTCACAGTGGGGTCTGGTTAACCCACAGGGGTCCTTAACGGGGTTGCAGGGAGTCCCCATCTATCAATGATTGATAGTTGGGAACCAACACTTTCACCTCATCCACACTGCCAGCGTTGCAACCAAGCGAACGATGAAATATCATTTGAATACATGACTGTCCTCACGTACCATGAGCGACAACGTGCCGTCCAGCGCCATCCTCCACCCATCCTATAGTATAGCAGTCTTTATTTTAGCAAGGCCCCAATCACTTTTATTGGTTGAGATCTACACGCTATACTACTTATTGGTTATTTGATTGGTTCAGGCTATGCTAGGCTCGCTCCTTGCCTGTGTAGATGAGGTGTTACAGGTCTGTAACTCTGGGAGTGTACAAATAGAACCAAATTGACCAGTTCGGTGGCCTAATGCATGCTAAAGATGGCGTCCTTGAAAAGAAAACTTTGAGGACCACTCGTATAATAAACGTAGCGGTATTCTGTCTCCTTCTAGCAGACTTCAGTCCCCCTTCGGAAAGGTGGAGGTCGGGGATCACAGACCTGGGGCTGTATGAGGACTACCCCACCTCCGCCTCCCTCGACCCTCTTCTTACTCCACAGGCATACCTCTCTCTGGAAGGACAGAATGGGGAGGACGGAGGAGAAGAGAACATTGTGTATCTCTGAAAGTGTCTTCCTGAGTACTTTAGTGGAGGAGTGAGAAACGCGTACTGCCTTAGAACTGGACTGAGAATATTTCACCTCAAGCCGCGCCTCTGTCTGTCTGTCTGTCTGTCTGTCTGTCTGTCTGTCTGTCTGTCTGTCTGTCTGTCTGTCTGTCTGTCTGTCTGTCTGTGTGTTTGTGTGTGTGTGCAGTGCACGCATATTTTCCTGACGTACACAGAGGGTGCAGTTTCCCATTTCTACAGGGCTAATACTGATCCACCATATATTCTGAGCTAAACAGGTGTAATATAACTCGTCTCAATTAAATGTAACATACTATGTGTTCCTTAGTATCTTGGAAACATGTAGTGGCTTCCTATGGCAAAGTTCTGCTAACCAAACACCGTTCACAGTTAAAACCCAAGTTGTAAATTAAGTGTAAAAACATTCCTGTTGAAGAGATTGGTTCCTTTCTTATCAGACTCTGTGCCTGCCACTGGTGTTCTTTGTATGAGCCAACACATTAATGTGTGTGTGTGTGTGTGTGTGTGTGTGTGTGTGTGTGTGTGTGTGTGTGTGTGTGTGTGTGTGTGTGTGTGTGGGTGTGGGTGGGTGTGGGTGGGTGGGTGGGTGGGACTAGTCTTTAATCAGTCTTTAATTAACTATATAATCAGCAGACATTTGCAGAAAATATGTGCCTTCACTGACCACTCTTATATTTTTGTTGTGTTACCACACACACCATTATGTCTTTGTGTCCAAACATCTGTCTTGGCAAATATTTTTTTATGCTTGTGCTCCCAATCATTTGTCTTTGTAAATGTCTATTTTTGCTTCCCAGGTTGTCAATGTCTGTAGTACTTTGCTTACAATTACTTAAATGATCATTTATACTTCGAATGTCCTTTTCCCCCATCCAAGGTAACTGGTTTTCAACTGGAAAACACGATTTCTTTCGGTAGATAATCAGTTATTTCGTATGATAACAAGGTCATACAATGCAAGCATTAATTAGGCTTAAAAGTTCAGGGACCAGGAATCAGACTACCGTATGAGCATATACATAGTGAGTCATATTTTGTTCATAAAAGCACTTACAGATTAGATTAACAACCCATGCTGTTTTCCTTGTAAAATGGTTTAGGCCTATGTTTTGTAAGCTTATTTAAAGCCCAGAAAAAGATATTTATGTAGGGACCATAGGCCAAATGCGACATACTAGCGTCATGTCCAGGGGGTGTACTTAGTACTTCAAGCTGCCGCACACTACAGAAACAGGAGATAGGCTCCTGCCCTATGGGCCCCATGGCTACTACTTACTTATAGGCCAAGATTACGTAGACATTATTGTATTCATGTTTAATGTGTTTAGTTTTATGCAAAAGCTACCTACGCTACACTGTTAATTGTTAAAGGACACTTAAAATGCCTTTTGGGTTGTATTTTTTGTCACTTAAGTGCCAAATATCCAAGAAGTGAATCTTGTAAAGAAAAATGTAGCATTGTTTCTTTAGTTTTCTGATAAGTTTATTTATTGTGTTAATGTGTAAAACAGCTTCTTGCACTGTCAACATTAATATTTTGTCTTTGTTCTGTCCTTCCTTGTAATCGTCATAATTAAAACTGTGTCAAGTGCCATATTAACTGTATACAATGTTGCAAGCCACTGTGTTTTGATTTTGATAGCCGTTACGAGCAATGACATTCACCCACATGACGTCACATACATATGCCTTGCCTTGCTAGACATGGTGCCACTCCACCCACGATTAGCCACATACCTATGCCGCTGCACGCTATTACATTCACACACATACCTAAGCCGTTAAAACAATAAACATAAGTGTCCGTCTCACAGATGAGACATAGCTTGTCCACAGGTCTTTTCAGTGTTTGTCTTTGTCTTGTCCTGCACACATCTGACCAGTCCCTTTCATCAGGTATCATCTGCGTGACTCTTGCCTTTGGATCAGGTATCATCTGTGTGACTGCCCTTTGCATCAGGCATCATCTGCTCGACTCTTCCCGACACCCACAAACTGGCACTGAATCATCCATAATTCAGTGTCCTGAATGTGCAGTGCAGTTCTAGTTATTATTATTTTTGTGATTTAATGCCAGAGGTAAAATGCCCAAGGTATAAGGTCACACGTTGCGTTGTGACCTTATTGATCTACTATTTTCAAAATGTTTTAAGGTTTGTAAAATAATACCAAAAAAGGATTATTTATTTTTACATACAAGGTTTCCGTGCAAAAGCACTGATGTGCCGGTTGCACGGTTGTCCTCTGCCACATGGTGCTTTCACTCTGTGTTTGTGTCTGCAGTACAGACTCATTTCACATAATCTGATAAGCAGCGGTGAAAGAAACCAAATAGATGGTCCAAAATGCCCATGGTCCAAAATGATGAGAAACGAGGCTAACTTTTTTTTCCAAAATTTAAAAAAACATGGGCTATAACCCATCGTTATTTAATTTTTTTAATTTTTTTCAAATCCTCAAAAATGATGAAAAACGGCGTGCAATAGTATGCCGTACGATATGGGCTATAGCCCATGGTCCAAAATGATGAGAAACGAGGATAACTTTTTTTTTCAAAATTTAAAAAAACATGGGCTATAACCCATCGTTTTTTTAATTTTTAATTTTTTTTCAAATCCTCAAAAATGATGAAAAACGGCGTGCTATAGTATTCCATACGATATGGGCTATAGCCCATGGTCCAAAATGATGAGAAACGAGGATAACTTTTTTTTCAAAATTTCAAAAAACATGGGCTATAACCCATCGTTTATGTCATTTCGTCATTTTTTTCAAATCTTCAAAAGTGATGAAAAACGGCGCGCTATAGTATGCCGTACGATATGGGCTATAGCCCACAATCCAAAATGATGAGAAACGAGGCTAACTTTTTTTTTCAAAATTTCTGAAAACATGGGCTATAACCCATCGTTTTTTAAATTTTTTAATTTTTGTCAAATCATCAAAAATGATGAAAAACGGCGCGCTATAGTATGCCGTACGATATGGGCTATAGCCCATGGTCCAAAATTATGAGAAACGAGGATAACTTTTTTTTTCAAAATTTCAAAAAACATGGGCTATAACCCATCGTTTTTGTCATTTCGTCATTTTTTTCAAATCTTCAAAAGTGATGAAAAACGGCGCGCTATAGTATGCCGTACGATATGGGCTATAGCCCACGGTCCAAAATGATGAGAAACGAGGCTAACTTATTTTTTCAAAATTTCAAAAAACATGGGCTATAACCCATCGTTTTTTTTTCATTTTTTCATTTTTGTCAAATCATCAAAAATGATGAAAAACGGCGCGCTATAGTATGCCGTACGATATGGGCTATAGCCCATGGTCCAAAATGATGAGAAACGAGGATAACTTTTTTATTCAAAATTTCAAAAAACATGGGCTATAACCCATCGTTTTTGTCATTTCGTCATTTTTTCAAATCTTCAAAAATGATGAAAAACGGCGCGCTATAGTATGCCGTACGATATGGGCTATAGCCCACGGTCCAAAATGATGAGAAACGAGGCTAACTTTTTTTTTCAAAATTTCAAAAAACATGGGCTATAACCCATCGTTTTTGTCATTTCGTCATTTTTTTCAAATCTTCAAAAATGATGAAAAACGGCGCGCTATAGTATGCCGTACGATATGGGCTATAGACCATGGTCCAAAATGATGAGAAACGAGGCAAACTTTTATTTTCAAAATTTCAAAAAACATGGGCTATAACCCATCGTTTTTGTCATTTCGTCATTTTTTTCAAATCCTCAAAAATGATGAAAAACGGCATGCTATAGTATGCCGTACCATATGGGCTATAGCCCATGGTCCAAAATGATGAGAAACTAGGCTAACTTTTTTTTCCAAAATTTAAAAAAACATGGGCTATAACCCATCGTTTTTTTAATTTTTTAATTTTTTTCAAATCCTCAAATGATGAAAAACGGCGTGCTATAGTATTCCGTACGATATGGGCTATAGCCCATGGTCCAAAATGATGAGAAACGAGGATAACTTTTTTTTCAAAATTTCAAAAAACATGGGCTATAACCCATCGTTTTTGTCATTTTGTCATTTATTTCAAATCTTCAAAAGTGATGAAAAACGGCGCGCTATAGTATGCCGTACGATATGGGCTATAGCCCACAATCCAAAATGATGAGAAACGAGGCTAACTTTTTTTTCCAAAATTTCTAAAAACATGGGCTATAACCCATCGTTTTTTTCATTCTTTCATTTTTGTCAAATAATCAAAAATGATGAAAAACGGCGCGCTATAGTATGCCGTACGATATGGGCTATAGACCATGGTCCAAAATGATGAGAAACGAGGCAAACTTTTATTTTCAAAATTTCAAAAAACATGGGCTATAACCCATCGTTTTTGTCATTTCGTCATTTTTTTCAAATCTTCAAAAATGACGAAAAACGGCGCGCTATAGTATGCCGTACGATATGGGCTATAGACCATGGTCCAAAATGATGAGAAACGAGGCAAACTTTTATTTTCAAAATTTCAAAAAACATGGGCTATAACCCATCGTTTTTGTCATTTCGTAATTTTTTTCAAATCCTCAAAAATGATGAAAAACGGCGCGCTATAGTATGCCGTACGATATGGGCTATAGCCCACGGTCCAAAATGATGAGAAACGAGGCTAACTTTTTTTTTCAAAATTTCAAAAAACATGGGCTATAACCCATCGTTTTTGTCATTTCGTCATTTTTTTCAAATCTTCAAAAATGATGAAAAACGGCGCGCTATAGTATGCCGTACGATATGGGCTATAGACCATGGTCCAAAATGATGAGAAACGAGGCAAACTTTTATTTTCAAAAATTCAAAAAACATGGGCTATAACCCATCGTTTTTGTCATTTCGTCATTTTTTTCAAATACTCAAAAATGATGAAAAACGGCATGCTATAGTATGCCGTACCATATGGGCTATAGCCCATGGTCCAAAATGATGAGAAACTAGGCTAACTTTTTTTTCCAAAATTTAAAAAAACATGGGCTATAACCCATCGTTTTTTTAATTTTTTAATTTTTTTCAAATCCTCAAAAATGATGAAAAACGGCGTGCTATAGTATTCCGTACGATATGGGCTATAGCCCATGGTCCAAAATGATGAGAAACGAGGATAACTTTTTTTTCAAAATTTCAAAAAACATGGGCTATAACCCATCGTTTTTGTCATTTCGTCATTTTTTTCAAATCTTCAAAAGTGATGAAAAACGGCGCGCTATAGTATGCCGTACGATATGGGCTATAGCCCACAATCCAAAATGATGAGAAACGAGGCTAACTTTTTTTTTCAAAATTTCTAAAAACATGGGCTATAACCCATCGTTTTTGTCATTTCGTCATTTTTTTCAAATCTTCAAAAGTGATGAAAAACGGCGCGCTATAGTATGCCATACGATATGGGCTATAGCCCACGGTCCAAAATGATGAGAAACGAGGCTAACTTTTTTTTTCAAAATTTCAAAAAACATGGGCTATAACCCATCGTTTTTTTTCATTTTTTCATTTTTGTCAAATCTTCAAAAATGATGAAAAACGGCGCGCTATAGTATGCCGTACGATATGGGCTATAGCCCACGGTCCAAAATGATGAGAAACGAGGCTAACTTTTTTTTTCAAAATTTCAAAAAACATGGACTATAACCCATCGTTTTTGTCATTTCGTCATTTTTTTCAAATCTTCAAAAATGACGAAAAACGGCGCGCTATAGTATGCCGTACGATATGGGCTATAGACCATGGTCCAAAATGATGAGAAACGAGGCAAACTTTTATTTTCAAAATTTCAAAAAACATGGGCTATAACCCATCGTTTTTGTCATTTCGTAATTTTTTTCAAATCCTCAAAAATGATGAAAAACGGCGCGCTATAGTATGCCGTACGATATGGGCTATAGCCCACGGTCCAAAATGATGAGAAACGAGGATAACTTTTTTTTTCAAAATTTCAAAAAACATGGGCTATAACCCATCGTTTTTGTCATTTCGTCATTTTTTTCAAATCTTCAAAAGTGATGAAAAACGGCGCGCTATAGTATGCCGTACGATATGGGCTATAGCCCACAATCCAAAATGATGAGAAACGAGGCTAACTTCTTTTTTCAAAATTTCTAAAAACATGGGCTATAACCCATCGTTTTTTTTATTTTTTCATTTTTGTCAAATCATCAAAAATGATGAAAAACGGCGCGCTATAGTATGCCGTACGATATGGGCTATAGCCCATGGTCCAAAATGATGAGAAACGAGGATAACTTTTTTTTTCAAAATTTAAAAAAACATGGGCTATAACCCATCGTTTTTTTAATTTTTTAATTTTTTTCAAATCCTCAAAAATGATGAAAAACGGCGTGCTATAGTATTCCGTACGATATGGGCTATAGCCCATGGTCCAAAATGATGAGAAACGAGGATAACTTTTTTTTCAAAATTTCAAAAAACATGGGCTATAACCCATCGTTTTTGTCATTTCGTCATTTTTTTCAAATCTTCAAAAGTGATGAAAAACGGCGCGCTATAGTATGCCGTACGATATGGGCTATAGCCCACAATCCAAAATGATGAGAAACGAGGCTAACTTTTTTTTTCAAAATTTCTAAAAACATGGGCTATAACCCATCTTTTTTTTCATTTTTTCATTTTTGTCAAATCATCAAAAATGATGAAAAACGGCGCGCTATAGTATGCCGTACGATATGGGCTATAGCCCATGGTCCAAAATGATGAGAAACGAGGATAACTTTTTTTTTCAAAATTTCAAAAAACATGGGCTATAACCCATCGTTTTTGTCATTTCGTCATTTTTTTCAAATCTTCAAAAGTGATGAAAAACGGCGCGCTATAGTATGCCGTATGATATGGGCTATAGCCCACGGTCCAAAATGATGAGAAACGAGGCTAACTTTTTTTTTCAAAATTTCTAAAAACATGGGCTATAACCCATCGTTTTTTTATTTTTTCATTTTTGTCAAATCATCAAAAATGATGAAAAACGGCGCGCTATAGTATGCTGTACGATATGGGCTATAGCCCATGGTCCAAAATGATGAGAAACGAGGATAACTTTTTTTTTCAAAATTTAAAAAAACATGGGCTATAACCCATCGTTTTTTTAATTTTTTAATTTTTTTCAAATCCTCAAAAATGATGAAAAACGGCGTGCTATAGTATTCCGTACGATATGGGCTATAGCCCATGGTCCAAAATGATGAGAAACGAGGATAACTTTTTTTTCAAAATTTCAAAAAACATGGGCTATAACCCATCGTTTTTGTCATTTCGTCATTTTTTTCAAATCTTCAAAAGTGATGAAAAACGGCGCGCTATAGTATGCCGTACGATATGGGCTATAGCCCACAATCCAAAATGATGAGAAACGAGGCTAACTTTTTTTTTCAAAATTTCTAAAAACATGGGCTATAACCCATCTTTTTTTTCATTTTTTCATTTTTGTCAAATCATCAAAAATGATGAAAAACGGCGCGCTATAGTATGCCGTACGATATGGGCTATAGCCCATGGTCCAAAATGATGAGAAACGAGGATAACTTTTTTTTTCAAAATTTCAAAAAACATGGGCTATAACCCATCGTTTTTGTCATTTCGTCATTTTTTTCAAATCTTCAAAAGTGATGAAAAACGGCGCGCTATAGTATGCCGTATGATATGGGCTATAGCCCACGGTCCAAAATGATGAGAAACGAGGCTAACTTTTTTTTTCAAAATTTCAAAAAACATGGGCTATAACCCATCGTTTTTGTCATTAATTTTCGTCATTTTTTTCAAATCTTCAAAAATGATGAAAAACAGCGCGCTATAGTATGCCGTACGATATGGGCTATAGCCCACGGTCCAAAATGATGAGAAACGAGGATAACTTTTTTTTTCAAAATTTCAAAAAACATGGGCTATAACCCATCGTTTTTGTCATTTCGTCATTTTTTTCAAATCTTCAAAAGTGATGAAAAACGGCGCGCTATAGTATGCCGTACGATATGGGCTATAGCCCACAATCCAAAATGATGAGAAACGAGGCTAACTTTTTTTTTCAAAATTTCTAAAAACATGGGCTATAACCCATCGTTTTTTTCATTTTTTCATTTTTTTCAAATCTTCAAAAATGATGAAAAACGGCGCGCTATAGTATGCCGTACGATATGGGCTATAGCCCACGGTCCAAAATGATGAGAAACGAGGCTAACTTTTTTTTTCAAAATTTCAAAAAACATGGGCTATAACCCATCGTTTTTGTCATTTCGTCATTTTTTTCAAATCTTCAAAAATGATGAAAAACAGCGCGCTATAGTATGCCGTACGATATGGGCTATAGCCCACGGTCCAAAATGATGAGAAACGAGGATAACTTTTTTTTTCAAAATTTCAAAAAACATGGGCTATAACCCATCGTTTTTGTCATTTCGTCATTTTTTTCAAATCTTCAAAAGTGATGAAAAACGGCGCGCTATAGTATGCCGTACGATATGGGCTATAGCCCACAATCCAAAATGATGAGAAACGAGGCTAACTTTTTTTTTCAAAATTTCTAAAAACATGGGCTATAACCCATCGTTTTTTTCATTTTTTCATTTTTGTCAAATCATCAAAAATGATGAAAAACGGCGCGCTATAGTATGCCGTACGATATGGGCTATAGCCCATGGTCCAAAATGATGAGAAACGAGGATAACTTTTTTTTTCAAAATTTCAAAAAACATGGGCTATAACCCATCGTTTTTGTCATTTCGTCATTTTTTTCAAATCTTCAAAAATGATGAAAAACGGCGCGCTATAGTATGCCGTACGATATGGGCTATAGCCCACGGTCCAAAATGATGAGAAACGAGACTAACTTTTTTTTCCAAAATTTCAAAAAACATGGGCTATAACCCATCGTTTTTGTCATTTCGTCATTTTTTTCAAATCTTCAAAAGTGATGAAAAACGGCGCGCTATAGTATGCCGTACGATATGGGCTATAGCCCACAATCCAAAATGATGAGAAACGAGGCTAACTTTTTTTTTCAAAATTTCTAAAAACATGGGCTATAACCCATCGTTTTTTTCATTTTTTCATTTTTGTCAAATCATCAAAAATGATGAAAAACGGCGCGCTATAGTATGCCGTACGATATGGGCTATAGCCCATGGTCCAAAATGATGAGAAACGAGGATAACTTTTTTTTTCAAAATTTCAAAAAACATGGGCTATAACCCATCGTTTTTGTCATTTCGTCATTTTTTTCAAATCTTCAAAAATGATGAAAAACGGCGCGCTATAGTATGCCGTACGATATGGGCTATAGCCCACGGTCCAAAATGATGAGAAACGAGACTAACTTTTTTTTCCAAAATTTCAAAAAACATGGGCTATAACCCATCGTTTTTGTCATTTCGTCATTTTTTTCAAATCTTCAAAAGTGATGAAAAACGGCGCGCTATAGTATGCCGTACGATATGGGCTATAGCCCACAATCCAAAATGATGAGAAACGAGGCTAACTTTTTTTTTCAAAATTTCTAAAAACATGGGCTATAACCCATCGTTTTTTTCATTTCGTCATTTTTTTCAAATCTTCAAAAATGATGAAAAACGGCGCGCTATAGTATGCCGTACGATATGGGCTATAGCCCATGGTCCAAAATGATGAGAAACGAGGCTAACTTTTTTTTCAAAATTTCAAAAAACATGGGCTATAACCCATCGTTTTTTTCATTTTTTCATTTTTGTCAAATCATCAAAAATGATGAAAAACGGCGCGCTATAGTATGCCGTACGATATGGGCTATAGCCCATGGTCCAAAATGATGAGAAACGAGGATAACTTTTTTTTTCAAAATTTCAAAAAACATGGGCTATAACCCATCGTTTTTGTCATTTCGTCATTTTTTTCAAATCTTCAAAAATGATGAAAAACGGCGCGCTATAGTATGCCGTACGATATGGGCTATAGCCCAAGGTCCAAAATGATGAGAAACGAGACTAACTTTTTTTTCCAAAATTTCAAAAAACATGGGCTATAACCCATCGTTTTTGTCATTTCGTCATTTTTTTCAAATCTTCAAAAGTGATGAAAAACGGCGCGCTATAGTATGCCGTACGATATGGGCTATAGCCCACAATCCAAAATGATGAGAAACGAGGCTAACTTTTTTTTTCAAAATTTCTAAAAACATGGGCTATAACCCATCGTTTTTTTCATTTTTTCATTTTTGTCAAATCATCAAAAATGATGAAAAACGGCGCGCTATAGTATGCCGTACGATATGGGCTATAGCCCATGGTCCAAAATGATGAGAAACGAGGATAACTTTTTTTTTCAAAATTTCAAAAAACATGGGCTATAACCCATCGTTTTTGTCATTTCGTCATTTTTTTCAAATCTTCAAAAATGATGAAAAACGGCGCGCTATAGTATGCCGTACGATATGGGCTATAGCCCACGGTCCAAAATGATGAGAAACGAGACTAACTTTTTTTTCCAAAATTTCAAAAAACATGGGCTATAACCCATCGTTTTTGTCATTTCGTCATTTTTTTCAAATCTTCAAAAGTGATGAAAAACGGCGCGCTATAGTATGCCGTACGATATGGGCTATAGCCCACAATCCAAAATGATGAGAAACGAGGCTAACTTTTTTTTTCAAAATTTCTAAAAACATGGGCTATAACCCATCGTTTTTTTCATTTCGTCATTTTTTTCAAATCTTCAAAAATGATGAAAAACGGCGCGCTATAGTATGCCGTACGATATGGGCTATAGCCCATGGTCCAAAATGATGAGAAACGAGGCTAACTTTTTTTTCAAAATTTCAAAAAACATGGGCTATAACCCATCGTTTTTTTCATTTTTGTCAAATCATCAAAAATGATGAAAAACGGCGCGCTATAGTATGCCGTACGATATGGGCTATAGCCCACAATCCAAAATGATGAGAAACGAGGCTAACTTTTTTTTTCAAAATTTCTAAAAACATGGGCTATAACCCATCGTTTTTTTCATTTCGTCATTTTTTTCAAATCTTCAAAAATGATGAAAAACGGCGCGCTATAGTATGCCGTACGATATGGGCTATAGCCCATGGTCCAAAATGATGAGAAACGAGGCTAACTTTTTTTTTCAAAATTTCAAAAAACATGGGCTATAACCCATCGTTTTTTTCATTTTTTCATTTTTGTCAAATCATCAAAAATGATGAAAAACGGCGCGCTATAGTATGCCGTACGATATGGGCTATAGCCCATGGTCCAAAATGATGAGAAACGAGGATAACTTTTTTTTTCAAAATTTCAAAAAACATGGGCTATAACCCATCGTTTTTGTCATTTCGTCATTTTTTTCAAATCTTCAAAAATGATGAAAAACGGCGCGCTATAGTATGCCGTACGATATGGGCTATAGCCCACGGTCCAAAATGATGAGAAACGAGACTAACTTTTTTTTCCAAAATTTCAAAAAACATGGGCTATAACCCATCGTTTTTGTCATTTCGTCATTTTTTTCAAATCTTCAAAAGTGATGAAAAACGGCGCGCTATAGTATGCCGTACGATATGGGCTATAGCCCACAATCCAAAATGATGAGAAACGAGGCTAACTTTTTTTTTCAAAATTTCTAAAAACATGGGCTATAACCCATCGTTTTTTTCATTTTTTCATTTTTGTCAAATCATCAAAAATGATGAAAAACGGCGCGCTATAGTATGCCGTACGATATGGGCTATAGCCCATGGTCCAAAATGATGAGAAACGAGGATAACTTTTTTTTTCAAAATTTCAAAAAACATGGGCTATAACCCATCGTTTTTGTCATTTCGTCATTTTTTTCAAATCTTCAAAAATGATGAAAAACGGCGCGCTATAGTATGCCGTACGATATGGGCTATAGCCCACGGTCCAAAATGATGAGAAACGAGACTAACTTTTTTTTCCAAAATTTCAAAAAACATGGGCTATAACCCATCGTTTTTGTCATTTCGTCATTTTTTTCAAATCTTCAAAAGTGATGAAAAACGGCGCGCTATAGTATGCCGTACGATATGGGCTATAGCCCACAATCCAAAATGATGAGAAACGAGGCTAACTTTTTTTTTCAAAATTTCTAAAAACATGGGCTATAACCCATCGTTTTTTTCATTTCGTCATTTTTTTCAAATCTTCAAAAATGATGAAAAACGGCGCGCTATAGTATGCCGTACGATATGGGCTATAGCCCATGGTCCAAAATGATGAGAAACGAGGATAACTTTTTTTTTCAAAATTTCTAAAAACATGGGCTATAACCCATCGTTTTTTTCATTTTTTCATTTTTATCAAATCATCAAAAATGATGAAAAACGGCGCGCTATAGTATGCCGTACGATATGGGCTATAGCCCATGGTCCAAAATGATGAGAAACGAGGATAACTTTTTTTTTCAAAATTTCAAAAAACATGGGCTATAACCCATCGTTTTTGTCATTTCGTCATTTTTTTCAAATCTTCAAAAATGATGAAAAACGGCGCGCTATAGTATGCCGTACGATATGGGCTATAGCCCACGGTCCAAAATGATGAGAAACGAGGCTAACTTTTTTTTTCAAATTTTCAAAAAACATGGGCTATAACCCATCGTTTTTGTCATTTCGTCATTTTTTTCAAATCTTCAAAAATGATGAAAAACGGCGCGCTATAGTATGCCGTACGATATGGGCTATAGACCATGGTCCAAAATGATGAGAAACGAGGCAAACTTTTATTTTCAAAATTTCAAAAAACATGGGCTATAACCCATCGTTTTTGTCATTTCGTAATTTTTTTCAAATCCTCAAAAATGATGAAAAACGGCGCGCTATAGTATGCCGTACGATATGGGCTATAGCCCACGGTCCAAAATGATGAGAAACGAGGATAACTTTTTTTTTCAAAATTTCAAAAAACATGGGCTATAACCCATAGTTTTTGTCATTTCGTCATTTTTTTCAAATCTTCAAAAGTGATGAAAAACGGCGCGCTATAGTATGCCGTACGATGTGGGCTATAGCCCACAATCCAAAATGATGAGAAACGAGGCTAACTTTTTTTTTCAAAATTTCTAAAAACATGGGCTATAACCCATCGTTTTTTTCATTTTTTCATTTTTGTCAAATCATCAAAAATGATGAAAAACGGCGCGCTATAGTATGCCGTACGATATGGGCTATAGCCCATGGTCCAAAATGATGAGAAACGAGGATAACTTTTTTTTTCAAAATTTCAAAAAACATGGGCTATAACCCATCGTTTTTGTCATTTCGTCATTTTTTTCAAATCTTCAAAAATTATGAAAAACGGCGCGCTATAGTATGCCGTACGATATGGGCTATAGCCCACGGTCCAAAATGATGAGAAACGAGGCTAACTTTTTTTTTCAAAATTTCAAAAAACATGGGCTATAACCCATCGTTTTTGTCATTTTGTCATTTTTTTCAAATCTTCAAAAATGATGAAAAACGGCGCGCTATAGTATGCCGTACGATATGGGCTATAGCCCATGGTCCAAAATGATGAGAAACGAGGCTAACTTTTTTTTTCAAAATTTCAAAAAACATGGGCTATAACCCATCGTTTTTTTCATTTTTGTCAAATCATCAAAAATGATGAAAAACGGCGCGCTATAGTATGCCGTACGATATGGGCTATAGCCCATGGTCCAAAATGATGAGAAACGAGGATAACTTTTTTTTTCAAAATTTCAAAAAACATGGGCTATAACCCATCGTTTTTTTTCATTTTTTCATTTTTGTCAAATCATCAAAAATGATGAAAAACGGCGCGCTATAGTATGCCGTACGATATGGGCTATAGCCCACAATCCAAAATGATGAGAAACGAGGCTAACTTTTTTTTTCAAAATTTCTAAAAACATGGGCTATAACCCATCGTTTTTTTCATTTCGTCATTTTTTTCAAATCTTCAAAAATGATGAAAAACGGCGCGCTATAGTATGCCGTACGATATGGGCTATAGCCCATGGTCCAAAATGATGAGAAACGAGGCTAACTTTTTTTTCAAAATTTCAAAAAACATGGGCTATAACCCATCGTTTTTTTCATTTTTGTCAAATCATCAAAAATGATGAAAAACGGCGCGCTATAGTATGCCGTACGATATGGGCTATAGCCCACAATCCAAAATGATGAGAAACGAGGCTAACTTTTTTTTTCAAAATTTCTAAAAACATGGGCTATAACCCATCGTTTTTTTCATTTCGTCATTTTTTTCAAATCTTCAAAAATGATGAAAAACGGCGCGCTATAGTATGCCGTACGATATGGGCTATAGCCCATGGTCCAAAATGATGAGAAACGAGGCTAACTTTTTTTTCAAAATTTCAAAAAACATGGGCTATAACCCATCGTTTTTTTCATTTTTTCATTTTTGTCAAATCATCAAAAATGATGAAAAACGGCGCGCTATAGTATGCCGTACGATATGGGCTATAGCCCATGGTCCAAAATGATGAGAAACGAGGATAACTTTTTTTTTCAAAATTTCAAAAAACATGGGCTATAACCCATCGTTTTTGTCATTTCGTCATTTTTTTCAAATCTTCAAAAATGATGAAAAACGGCGCGCTATAGTATGCCGTACGATATGGGCTATAGCCCACGGTCCAAAATGATGAGAAACGAGACTAACTTTTTTTTCCAAAATTTCAAAAAACATGGGCTATAACCCATCGTTTTTGTCATTTCGTCATTTTTTTCAAATCTTCAAAAGTGATGAAAAACGGCGCGCTATAGTATGCCGTACGATATGGGCTATAGCCCACAATCCAAAATGATGAGAAACGAGGCTAACTTTTTTTTTCAAAATTTCTAAAAACATGGGCTATAACCCATCGTTTTTTTCATTTTTTCATTTTTGTCAAATCATCAAAAATGATGAAAAACGGCGCGCTATAGTATGCCGTACGATATGGGCTATAGCCCATGGTCCAAAATGATGAGAAACGAGGATAACTTTTTTTTTCAAAATTTCAAAAAACATGGGCTATAACCCATCGTTTTTGTCATTTCGTCATTTTTTTCAAATCTTCAAAAATGATGAAAAACGGCGCGCTATAGTATGCCGTACGATATGGGCTATAGCCCACGGTCCAAAATGATGAGAAACGAGACTAACTTTTTTTTCCAAAATTTCAAAAAACATGGGCTATAACCCATCGTTTTTGTCATTTCGTCATTTTTTTCAAATCTTCAAAAGTGATGAAAAACGGCGCGCTATAGTATGCCGTACGATATGGGCTATAGCCCACAATCCAAAATGATGAGAAACGAGGCTAACTTTTTTTTTCAAAATTTCTAAAAACATGGGCTATAACCCATCGTTTTTTTCATTTCGTCATTTTTTTCAAATCTTCAAAAATGATGAAAAACGGCGCGCTATAGTATGCCGTACGATATGGGCTATAGCCCATGGTCCAAAATGATGAGAAACGAGGATAACTTTTTTTTTCAAAATTTCTAAAAACATGGGCTATAACCCATCGTTTTTTTCATTTTTTCATTTTTATCAAATCATCAAAAATGATGAAAAACGGCGCGCTATAGTATGCCGTACGATATGGGCTATAGCCCATGGTCCAAAATGATGAGAAACGAGGATAACTTTTTTTTTCAAAATTTCAAAAAACATGGGCTATAACCCATCGTTTTTGTCATTTCGTCATTTTTTTCAAATCTTCAAAAATGATGAAAAACGGCGCGCTATAGTATGCCGTACGATATGGGCTATAGCCCACGGTCCAAAATGATGAGAAACGAGGCTAACTTTTTTTTTCAAATTTTCAAAAAACATGGGCTATAACCCATCGTTTTTGTCATTTCGTCATTTTTTTCAAATCTTCAAAAATGATGAAAAACGGCGCGCTATAGTATGCCGTACGATATGGGCTATAGACCATGGTCCAAAATGATGAGAAACGAGGCAAACTTTTATTTTCAAAATTTCAAAAAACATGGGCTATAACCCATCGTTTTTGTCATTTCGTAATTTTTTTCAAATCCTCAAAAATGATGAAAAACGGCACGCTATAGTATGCCGTACGATATGGGCTATAGCCCACGGTCCAAAATGATGAGAAACGAGGATAACTTTTTTTTTCAAAATTTCAAAAAACATGGGCTATAACCCATCGTTTTTGTCATTTCGTCATTTTTTTCAAATCTTCAAAAGTGATGAAAAACGGCGCGCTATAGTATGCCGTACGATGTGGGCTATAGCCCACAATCCAAAATGATGAGAAACGAGGCTAACTTTTTTTTTCAAAATTTCTAAAAACATGGGCTATAACCCATCGTTTTTTTCATTTTTTCATTTTTGTCAAATCATCAAAAATGATGAAAAACGGCGCGCTATAGTATGCCGTACGATATGGGCTATAGCCCATGGTCCAAAATGATGAGAAACGAGGATAACTTTTTTTTTCAAAATTTCAAAAAACATGGGCTATAACCCATCGTTTTTGTCATTTCGTCATTTTTTTCAAATCTTCAAAAATTATGAAAAACGGCGCGCTATAGTATGCCGTACGATATGGGCTATAGCCCACGGTCCAAAATGATGAGAAACGAGGCTAACTTTTTTTTTCAAAATTTCAAAAAACATGGGCTATAACCCATCGTTTTTGTCATTTTGTCATTTTTTTCAAATCTTCAAAAATGATGAAAAACGGCGCGCTATAGTATGCCGTACGATATGGGCTATAGCCCATGGTCCAAAATGATGAGAAACGAGGCTAACTTTTTTTTTCAAAATTTCAAAAAACATGGGCTATAACCCATCGTTTTTTTCATTTTTGTCAAATCATCAAAAATGATGAAAAACGGCGCGCTATAGTATGCCGTACGATATGGGCTATAGCCCATGGTCCAAAATGATGAGAAACGAGGATAACTTTTTTTTTCAAAATTTCTAAAAACATGGGCTATAACCCATCGTTTTTTTTCATTTTTTCATTTTTGTCAAATCATCAAAAATGATGAAAAACGGCGCGCTATAGTATGCCGTACGATATGGGCTATAGCCCATGGTCCAAAATGATGAGAAACGAGGATAACTTTTTTTTTCAAAATTTCAAAAAACATGGGCTATAACCCATCGTTTTTGTCATTTCGTCATTTTTTTCAAATCTTCAAAAATGATGAAAAACGGCGCGCTATAGTATGCCGTACGATATGGGCTATAGCCCACGGTCCAAAATGATGAGAAACGAGGATAACTTTTTTTTCAAAATTTCAAAAAACATGGGCTATAACCCATCGTTTTTTTCATTTTTTCATTTTTGTCAAATCATCAAAAATGATGAAAAACGGCGCGCTATAGTATGCCGTACGATATGGGCTATAGCCCATGGTCCAAAATGATGAGAAACGAGGAAAACTTTTTTTTTCAAAATTTCAAAAAACATGGGATATAACCCATCGTTTTTGTCATTTCGTCATTTTTTTCAAATCTTCAAAAGTGATGAAAAACGGCGCGCTATAGTATGCCGTACGATATGGGCTATAGCCCACGGTCCAAAATGATGAGAAACGAGGCTAACTTTTTTTTTCAAAATTTCAAAAAACATGGGCTATAACCCATCGTTTTTTTCATTTTTGTCAAATCATCAAAAATTATGAAAAACGGCGCGCTATAGTATGCCGTACGATATGGGCTATAGCCCATGGTCCAAAATGATGAGAAACGAGGATAACTTTTTTTTTCAAAATTTCTAAAAACATGGGCTATAACCCATCGTTTTTTTTATTTTTATCAAATCATCAAAAATGATGAAAAACGGCGCGCTATAGTATGCCGTACGATATGGGCTATAGCCCACGGTCCAAAATTATGAGAAACGAGGCTAACTTTTTTTTTCAAAATTTCAAAAAACATGGGCTATAACCCATCGTTTTTGTCATTTCGTCATTTTTTTCAAATCCTCAAAAATGATGAAAAACGGCGCGCTATAGTATGCCATACGATATGGGCTATAGCCCACGGTCCAAAATGATGAGAAACGAGGATAACTTTTTTTTTCAAAATTTCAAAAAACATGGGCTATAACCCATCGTTTTTGTCATTTCGTCATTTTTTTCAAATCTTCAAAAATGATGAAAAACGGCGCGCTATAGTATGCCGTACGATATGGGCTATAGCCCACGGTCCAAAATGATGAGAAACAAGGCTAACTTTTTTTTTCAAAATTTCAAAAAACATGGGCTATAACCCATCGTTTTTGTCATTTCGTCATTTTTTTCAAATCTTCAAAAATGATGAAAAACGGCGCGCTATAGTATGCCGTACGATATGGGCTATAGACCATGGTCCAAAATGATGAGAAACGAGGCAAACTTTTATTTTCAAAATTTCAAAAAACATGGGATATAACCCATCGTTTTTGTCATTTCGTATTTTTTTTCAAATCCTCAAAAATGATGAAAAACGGCGCGCTATAGTATGCCGTACGATATGGGCTATAGCCCACGGTCCAAAATGATGAGAAACGAGGATAACTTTTTTTTTCAAAATTTCAAAAAACATGGGCTATAACCCATCGTTTTTGTCATTTCGTCATTTTTTTCAAATCTTCAAAAATGATGAAAAACGGCGCGCTATAGTATGCCGTACGATATGGGCTATAGACCATGGTCCAAAATGATGAGAAACGAGGCAAACTTTTATTTTCAAAATTTCAAAAAACATGGGCTATAACCCATCGTTTTTGTCATTTTGTCATTTTTTTCAAATCCTCAAAAATGATGAAAAACGGCATGCTATAGTATGCCGTACCATATGGGCTATAGCCCATGGTCCAAAATGATGAGAAACTAGGCTAACTTTTTTTTCCAAAATTTAAAAAAACATGGGCTATAACCCATCGTTTTTTTAATTTTTTAATTTTTTTCAAATCCTCACAAATGATGAAAAACGGCGTGCTATAGTATTCCGTACGATATGGGCTATAGCCCATGGTCCAAAATGATGAGAAACGAGGATAACTTTTTTTTCAAAATTTCAAAAAACATGGGCTATAACCCATCGTTTTTGTCATTTTGTCATTTATTTCAAATCTTCAAAAGTGATGAAAAACGGCGCGCTATAGTATGCCGTACGATATGGGCTATAGACCATGGTCCAAAATGATGAGAAACGAGGCAAACTTTTATTTTCAAAATTTCAAAAAACATGGGCTATAACCCATCGTTTTTGTCATTTCGTCATTTTTTTCAAATCTTCAAAAATGACGAAAAACGGCGCGCTATAGTATGCCGTACGATATGGGCTATAGACCATGGTCCAAAATGATGAGAAACGAGGCAAACTTTTATTTTCAAAATTTCAAAAAACATGGGCTATAACCCATCGTTTTTGTCATTTCGTAATTTTTTTCAAATCCTCAAAAATGATGAAAAACGGCGCGCTATAGTATGCCGTACGATATGGGCTATAGCCCACGGTCCAAAATGATGAGAAACGAGGCTAACTTTTTTTTTCAAAATTTCAAAAAACATGGGCTATAACCCATCGTTTTTGTCATTTCGTCATTTTTTTCAAATCTTCAAAAATGATGAAAAACGGCGCGCTATAGTATGCCGTACGATATGGGCTATAGACCATGGTCCAAAATGATGAGAAACGAGGCAAACTTTTATTTTCAAAAATTCAAAAAACATGGGCTATAACCCATCGTTTTTGTCATTTCGTCATTTTTTTCAAATCCTCAAAAATGAAGAAAAACGGCATGCTATAGTATGCCGTACCATATGGGCTATAGCCCATGGTCCAAAATGATGAGAAACTAGGCTAACTTTTTTTTCCAAAATTTAAAAAAACATGGGCTATAACCCATCGTTTTTTTAATTTTTTAATTTTTTTCAAATCCTCAAAAATGATGAAAAACGGCGTGCTATAGTATTCCGTACGATATGGGCTATAGCCCATGGTCCAAAATGATGAGAAACGAGGATAACTTTTTTTTCAAAATTTCAAAAAACATGGGCTATAACCCATCGTTTTTGTCATTTCGTCATTTTTTTCAAATCTTCAAAAGTGATGAAAAACGGCGCGCTATAGTATGCCGTACGATATGGGCTATAGCCCACAATCCAAAATGATGAGAAACGAGGCTAACTTTTTTTTTCAAAATTTCTAAAAACATGGGCTATAACCCATCGTTTTTGTCATTTCGTCATTTTTTTCAAATCTTCAAAAGTGATGAAAAACGGCGCGCTATAGTATGCCATACGATATGGGCTATAGCCCACGGTCCAAAATGATGAGAAACGAGGCTAACTTTTTTTTTCAAAATTTCAAAAAACATGGGCTATAACCCATCGTTTTTTTTCATTTTTTCATTTTTGTCAAATCTTCAAAAATGATGAAAAACGGCGCGCTATAGTATGCCGTACGATATGGGCTATAGCCCACGGTCCAAAATGATGAGAAACGAGGCTAACTTTTTTTTTCAAAATTTCAAAAAACATGGACTATAACCCATCGTTTTTGTCATTTCGTCATTTTTTTCAAATCTTCAAAAATGACGAAAAACGGCGCGCTATAGTATGCCGTACGATATGGGCTATAGACCATGGTCCAAAATGATGAGAAACGAGGCAAACTTTTATTTTCAAAATTTCAAAAAACATGGGCTATAACCCATCGTTTTTGTCATTTCGTAATTTTTTTCAAATCCTCAAAAATGATGAAAAACGGCGCGCTATAGTATGCCGTACGATATGGGCTATAGCCCACGGTCCAAAATGATGAGAAACGAGGATAACTTTTTTTTTCAAAATTTCAAAAAACATGGGCTATAACCCATCGTTTTTGTCATTTCGTCATTTTTTTCAAATCTTCAAAAGTGATGAAAAACGGCGCGCTATAGTATGCCGTACGATATGGGCTATAGCCCACAATCCAAAATGATGAGAAACGAGGCTAACTTCTTTTTTCAAAATTTCTAAAAACATGGGCTATAACCCATCGTTTTTTTTATTTTTTCATTTTTGTCAAATCATCAAAAATGATGAAAAACGGCGCGCTATAGTATGCCGTACGATATGGGCTATAGCCCATGGTCCAAAATGATGAGAAACGAGGATAACTTTTTTTTTCAAAATTTAAAAAAACATGGGCTATAACCCATCGTTTTTTTAATTTTTTAATTTTTTTCAAATCCTCAAAAATGATGAAAAACGGCGTGCTATAGTATTCCGTACGATATGGGCTATAGCCCATGGTCCAAAATGATGAGAAACGAGGATAACTTTTTTTTCAAAATTTCAAAAAACATGGGCTATAACCCATCGTTTTTGTCATTTCGTCATTTTTTTCAAATCTTCAAAAGTGATGAAAAACGGCGCGCTATAGTATGCCGTACGATATGGGCTATAGCCCACAATCCAAAATGATGAGAAACGAGGCTAACTTTTTTTTTCAAAATTTCTAAAAACATGGGCTATAACCCATCTTTTTTTTCATTTTTTCATTTTTGTCAAATCATCAAAAATGATGAAAAACGGCGCGCTATAGTATGCCGTACGATATGGGCTATAGCCCATGGTCCAAAATGATGAGAAACGAGGATAACTTTTTTTTTCAAAATTTCAAAAAACATGGGCTATAACCCATCGTTTTTGTCATTTCGTCATTTTTTTCAAATCTTCAAAAGTGATGAAAAACGGCGCGCTATAGTATGCCGTATGATATGGGCTATAGCCCACGGTCCAAAATGATGAGAAACGAGGCTAACTTTTTTTTTCAAAATTTCTAAAAACATGGGCTATAACCCATCGTTTTTTTATTTTTTCATTTTTGTCAAATCATCAAAAATGATGAAAAACGGCGCGCTATAGTATGCTGTACGATATGGGCTATAGCCCATGGTCCAAAATGATGAGAAACGAGGATAACTTTTTTTTTCAAAATTTAAAAAAACATGGGCTATAACCCATCGTTTTTTTAATTTTTTAATTTTTTTCAAATCCTCAAAAATGATGAAAAACGGCGTGCTATAGTATTCCGTACGATATGGGCTATAGCCCATGGTCCAAAATGATGAGAAACGAGGATAACTTTTTTTTCAAAATTTCAAAAAACATGGGCTATAACCCATCGTTTTTGTCATTTCGTCATTTTTTTCAAATCTTCAAAAGTGATGAAAAACGGCGCGCTATAGTATGCCGTACGATATGGGCTATAGCCCACAATCCAAAATGATGAGAAACGAGGCTAACTTTTTTTTTCAAAATTTCTAAAAACATGGGCTATAACCCATCTTTTTTTTCATTTTTTCATTTTTGTCAAATCATCAAAAATGATGAAAAACGGCGCGCTATAGTATGCCGTACGATATGGGCTATAGCCCATGGTCCAAAATGATGAGAAACGAGGATAACTTTTTTTTTCAAAATTTCAAAAAACATGGGCTATAACCCATCGTTTTTGTCATTTCGTCATTTTTTTCAAATCTTCAAAAATGATGAAAAACGGCGCGCTATAGTATGCCGTACGATATGGGCTATAGCCCACGGTCCAAAATGATGAGAAACGAGACTAACTTTTTTTTCCAAAATTTCAAAAAACATGGGCTATAACCCATCGTTTTTGTCATTTCGTCATTTTTTTCAAATCTTCAAAAGTGATGAAAAACGGCGCGCTATAGTATGCCGTACGATATGGGCTATAGCCCACAATCCAAAATGATGAGAAACGAGGCTAACTTTTTTTTTCAAAATTTCTAAAAACATGGGCTATAACCCATCGTTTTTTTCATTTCGTCATTTTTTTCAAATCTTCAAAAATGATGAAAAACGGCGCGCTATAGTATGCCGTACGATATGGGCTATAGCCCATGGTCCAAAATGATGAGAAACGAGGATAACTTTTTTTTTCAAAATTTCTAAAAACATGGGCTATAACCCATCGTTTTTTTCATTTTTTCATTTTTATCAAATCATCAAAAATGATGAAAAACGGCGCGCTATAGTATGCCGTACGATATGGGCTATAGCCCATGGTCCAAAATGATGAGAAACGAGGATAACTTTTTTTTTCAAAATTTCAAAAAACATGGGCTATAACCCATCGTTTTTGTCATTTCGTCATTTTTTTCAAATCTTCAAAAATGATGAAAAACGGCGCGCTATAGTATGCCGTACGATATGGGCTATAGCCCACGGTCCAAAATGATGAGAAACGAGGCTAACTTTTTTTTTCAAATTTTCAAAAAACATGGGCTATAACCCATCGTTTTTGTCATTTCGTCATTTTTTTCAAATCTTCAAAAATGATGAAAAACGGCGCGCTATAGTATGCCGTACGATATGGGCTATAGACCATGGTCCAAAATGATGAGAAACGAGGCAAACTTTTATTTTCAAAATTTCAAAAAACATGGGCTATAACCCATCGTTTTTGTCATTTCGTAATTTTTTTCAAATCCTCAAAAATGATGAAAAACGGCGCGCTATAGTATGCCGTACGATATGGGCTATAGCCCACGGTCCAAAATGATGAGAAACGAGGATAACTTTTTTTTTCAAAATTTCAAAAAACATGGGCTATAACCCATCGTTTTTGTCATTTCGTCATTTTTTTCAAATCTTCAAAAGTGATGAAAAACGGCGCGCTATAGTATGCCGTACGATGTGGGCTATAGCCCACAATCCAAAATGATGAGAAACGAGGCTAACTTTTTTTTTCAAAATTTCTAAAAACATGGGCTATAACCCATCGTTTTTTTCATTTTTTCATTTTTGTCAAATCATCAAAAATGATGAAAAACGGCGCGCTATAGTATGCCGTACGATATGGGCTATAGCCCATGGTCCAAAATGATGAGAAACGAGGATAACTTTTTTTTTCAAAATTTCAAAAAACATGGGCTATAACCCATCGTTTTTGTCATTTCGTCATTTTTTTCAAATCTTCAAAAATTATGAAAAACGGCGCGCTATAGTATGCCGTACGATATGGGCTATAGCCCACGGTCCAAAATGATGAGAAACGAGGCTAACTTTTTTTTTCAAAATTTCAAAAAACATGGGCTATAACCCATCGTTTTTGTCATTTTGTCATTTTTTTCAAATCTTCAAAAATGATGAAAAACGGCGCGCTATAGTATGCCGTACGATATGGGCTATAGCCCATGGTCCAAAATGATGAGAAACGAGGCTAACTTTTTTTTTCAAAATTTCAAAAAACATGGGCTATAACCCATCGTTTTTTTCATTTTTGTCAAATCATCAAAAATGATGAAAAACGGCGCGCTATAGTATGCCGTACGATATGGGCTATAGCCCATGGTCCAAAATGATGAGAAACGAGGATAACTTTTTTTTTCAAAATTTCTAAAAACATGGGCTATAACCCATCGTTTTTTTTCATTTTTTCATTTTTGTCAAATCATCAAAAATGATGAAAAACGGCGCGCTATAGTATGCCGTACGATATGGGCTATAGCCCATGGTCCAAAATGATGAGAAACGAGGATAACTTTTTTTTTCAAAATTTCAAAAAACATGGGCTATAACCCATCGTTTTTGTCATTTCGTCATTTTTTTCAAATCTTCAAAAATGATGAAAAACGGCGCGCTATAGTATGCCGTACGATATGGGCTATAGCCCACGGTCCAAAATGATGAGAAACGAGGATAACTTTTTTTTCAAAATTTCAAAAAACATGGGCTATAACCCATCGTTTTTTTCATTTTTTCATTTTTGTCAAATCATCAAAAATGATGAAAAACGGCGCGCTATAGTATGCCGTACGATATGGGCTATAGCCCATGGTCCAAAATGATGAGAAACGAGGAAAACTTTTTTTTTCAAAATTTCAAAAAACATGGGATATAACCCATCGTTTTTGTCATTTCGTCATTTTTTTCAAATCTTCAAAAGTGATGAAAAACGGCGCGCTATAGTATGCCGTACGATATGGGCTATAGCCCACGGTCCAAAATGATGAGAAACGAGGCTAACTTTTTTTTTCAAAATTTAAAAAAACATGGGCTATAACCCATCGTTTTTTTCATTTTTGTCAAATCATCAAAAATTATGAAAAACGGCGCGCTATAGTATGCCGTACGATATGGGCTATAGCCCATGGTCCAAAATGATGAGAAACGAGGATAACTTTTTTTTTCAAAATTTCTAAAAACATGGGCTATAACCCATCGTTTTTTTTATTTTTGTCAAATCATCAAAAATGATGAAAAACGGCGCGCTATAGTATGCCGTACGATATGGGCTATAGCCCACGGTCCAAAATTATGAGAAACGAGGCTAACTTTTTTTTTCAAAATTTCAAAAAACATGGGCTATAACCCATCGTTTTTGTCATTTCGTCATTTTTTTCAAATCCTCAAAAATGATGAAAAACGGCGCGCTATAGTATGCCATACGATATGGGCTATAGCCCACGGTCCAAAATGATGAGAAACGAGGATAACTTTTTTTTTCAAAATTTCAAAAAACATGGGCTATAACCCATCGTTTTTGTCATTTCGTCATTTTTTTCAAATCTTCAAAAATGATGAAAAACGGCGCGCTATAGTATGCCGTACGATATGGGCTATAGCCCACGGTCCAAAATGATGAGAAACAAGGCTAACTTTTTTTTTCAAAATTTCAAAAAACATGGGCTATAACCCATCGTTTTTGTCATTTCGTCATTTTTTTCAAATCTTCAAAAATGATGAAAAACGGCGCGCTATAGTATGCCGTACGATATGGGCTATAGACCATGGTCCAAAATGATGAGAAACGAGGCAAACTTTTATTTTCAAAATTTCAAAAAACATGGGATATAACCCATCGTTTTTGTCATTTCGTATTTTTTTTCAAATCCTCAAAAATGATGAAAAACGGCGCGCTATAGTATGCCGTACGATATGGGCTATAGCCCACGGTCCAAAATGATGAGAAACGAGGATAACTTTTTTTTTCAAAATTTCAAAAAACATGGGCTATAACCCATCGTTTTTGTCATTTCGTCATTTTTTTCAAATCTTCAAAAATGATGAAAAACGGCGCGCTATAGTATGCCGTACGATATGGGCTATAGACCATGGTCCAAAATGATGAGAAACGAGGCAAACTTTTATTTTCAAAATTTCAAAAAACATGGGCTATAACCCATCGTTTTTGTCATTTTGTCATTTTTTTCAAATCCTCAAAAATGATGAAAAACGGCATGCTATAGTATGCCGTACCATATGGGCTATAGCCCATGGTCCAAAATGATGAGAAACTAGGCTAACTTTTTTTTCCAAAATTTAAAAAAACATGGGCTATAACCCATCGTTTTTTTAATTTTTTAATTTTTTTCAAATCCTCACAAATGATGAAAAACGGCGTGCTATAGTATTCCGTACGATATGGGCTATAGCCCATGGTCCAAAATGATGAGAAACGAGGATAACTTTCTTTTCAAAATTTCAAAAAACATGGGCTATAACCCATCGTTTTTGTCATTTCGTCATTTTTTTCAAATCTTCAAAAATGATGAAAAACGGCGCGCTATAGTATGCCGTACGATATGGGCTATAGACCATGGTCCAAAATGATGAGAAACGAGGCAAACTTTTATTTTCAAAAATTCAAAAAACATGGGCTATAACCCATCGTTTTTGTCATTTCGTCATTTTTTTCAAATCCTCAAAAATGATGAAAAACGGCATGCTATAGTATGCCGTACCATATGGGCTATAGCCCATGGTCCAAAATGATGAGAAACTAGGCTAACTTTTTTTTCCAAAATTTAAAAAAACATGGGCTATAACCCATCGTTTTTTTAATTTTTTAATTTTTTTCAAATCCTCAAAAATGATGAAAAACGGCGTGCTATAGTATTCCGTACGATATGGGCTATAGCCCATGGTCCAAAATGATGAGAAACGAGGATAACTTTTTTTTCAAAATTTCAAAAAACATGGGCTATAACCCATCGTTTTTGTCATTTCGTCATTTTTTTCAAATCTTCAAAAGTGATGAAAAACGGCGCGCTATAGTATGCCGTACGATATGGGCTATAGCCCACAATCCAAAATGATGAGAAACGAGGCTAACTTTTTTTTTCAAAATTTCTAAAAACATGGGCTATAACCCATCGTTTTTGTCATTTCGTCATTTTTTTCAAATCTTCAAAAGTGATGAAAAACGGCGCGCTATAGTATGCCATACGATATGGGCTATAGCCCACGGTCCAAAATGATGAGAAACGAGGCTAACTTTTTTTTTCAAAATTTCAAAAAACATGGGCTATAACCCATCGTTTTTTTTCATTTTTTCATTTTTGTCAAATCTTCAAAAATGATGAAAAACGGCGCGCTATAGTATGCCGTACGATATGGGCTATAGCCCACGGTCCAAAATGATGAGAAACGAGGCTAACTTTTTTTTTCAAAATTTCAAAAAACATGGACTATAACCCATCGTTTTTGTCATTTCGTCATTTTTTTCAAATCTTCAAAAATGACGAAAAACGGCGCGCTATAGTATGCCGTACGATATGGGCTATAGACCATGGTCCAAAATGATGAGAAACGAGGCAAACTTTTATTTTCAAAATTTCAAAAAACATGGGCTATAACCCATCGTTTTTGTCATTTCGTAATTTTTTTCAAATCCTCAAAAATGATGAAAAACGGCGCGCTATAGTATGCCGTACGATATGGGCTATAGCCCACGGTCCAAAATGATGAGAAACGAGGATAACTTTTTTTTTCAAAATTTCAAAAAACATGGGCTATAACCCATCGTTTTTGTCATTTCGTCATTTTTTTCAAATCTTCAAAAGTGATGAAAAACGGCGCGCTATAGTATGCCGTACGATATGGGCTATAGCCCACAATCCAAAATGATGAGAAACGAGGCTAACTTCTTTTTTCAAAATTTCTAAAAACATGGGCTATAACCCATCGTTTTTTTATTTTTTCATTTTTGTCAAATCATCAAAAATGATGAAAAACGGCGCGCTATAGTATGCCGTACGATATGGGCTATAGCCCATGGTCCAAAATGATGAGAAACGAGGATAACTTTTTTTTTCAAAATTTAAAAAAACATGGGCTATAACCCATCGTTTTTTTAATTTTTTAATTTTTTTCAAATCCTCAAAAATGATGAAAAACGGCGTGCTATAGTATTCCGTACGATATGGGCTATAGCCCATGGTCCAAAATGATGAGAAACGAGGATAACTTTTTTTTCAAAATTTCAAAAAACATGGGCTATAACCCATCGTTTTTGTCATTTCGTCATTTTTTTCAAATCTTCAAAAGTGATGAAAAACGGCGCGCTATAGTATGCCGTACGATATGGGCTATAGCCCACAATCCAAAATGATGAGAAACGAGGCTAACTTTTTTTTTCAAAATTTCTAAAAACATGGGCTATAACCCATCTTTTTTTTCATTTTTTCATTTTTGTCAAATCATCAAAAATGATGAAAAACGGCGCGCTATAGTATGCCGTACGATATGGGCTATAGCCCATGGTCCAAAATGATGAGAAACGAGGATAACTTTTTTTTTCAAAATTTCAAAAAACATGGGCTATAACCCATCGTTTTTGTCATTTCGTCATTTTTTTCAAATCTTCAAAAATGATGAAAAACGGCGCGCTATAGTATGCCGTACGATATGGGCTATAGCCCACGGTCCAAAATGATGAGAAACGAGACTAACTTTTTTTTCCAAAATTTCAAAAAACATGGGCTATAACCCATCGTTTTTGTCATTTCGTCATTTTTTTCAAATCTTCAAAAGTGATGAAAAACGGCGCGCTATAGTATGCCGTACGATATGGGCTATAGCCCACAATCCAAAATGATGAGAAACGAGGCTAACTTTTTTTTTCAAAATTTCTAAAAACATGGGCTATAACCCATCGTTTTTTTCATTTCGTCATTTTTTTCAAATCTTCAAAAATGATGAAAAACGGCGCGCTATAGTATGCCGTACGATATGGGCTATAGCCCATGGTCCAAAATGATGAGAAACGAGGATAACTTTTTTTTTCAAAATTTCTAAAAACATGGGCTATAACCCATCGTTTTTTTCATTTTTTCATTTTTATCAAATCATCAAAAATGATGAAAAACGGCGCGCTATAGTATGCCGTACGATATGGGCTATAGCCCATGGTCCAAAATGATGAGAAACGAGGATAACTTTTTTTTTCAAAATTTCAAAAAACATGGGCTATAACCCATCGTTTTTGTCATTTCGTCATTTTTTTCAAATCTTCAAAAATGATGAAAAACGGCGCGCTATAGTATGCCGTACGATATGGGCTATAGCCCACGGTCCAAAATGATGAGAAACGAGGCTAACTTTTTTTTTCAAATTTTCAAAAAACATGGGCTATAACCCATCGTTTTTGTCATTTCGTCATTTTTTTCAAATCTTCAAAAATGATGAAAAACGGCGCGCTATAGTATGCCGTACGATATGGGCTATAGACCATGGTCCAAAATGATGAGAAACGAGGCAAACTTTTATTTTCAAAATTTCAAAAAACATGGGCTATAACCCATCGTTTTTGTCATTTCGTAATTTTTTTCAAATCCTCAAAAATGATGAAAAACGGCGCGCTATAGTATGCCGTACGATATGGGCTATAGCCCACGGTCCAAAATGATGAGCAACGAGGATAACTTTTTTTTTCAAAATTTCAAAAAACATGGGCTATAACCCATCGTTTTTGTCATTTCGTCATTTTTTTCAAATCTTCAAAAGTGATGAAAAACGGCGCGCTATAGTATGCCGTACGATGTGGGCTATAGCCCACAATCCAAAATGATGAGAAACGAGGCTAACTTTTTTTTTCAAAATTTCTAAAAACATGGGCTATAACCCATCGTTTTTTTCATTTTTTCATTTTTGTCAAATCATCAAAAATGATGAAAAACGGCGCGCTATAGTATGCCGTACGATATGGGCTATAGCCCATGGTCCAAAATGATGAGAAACGAGGATAACTTTTTTTTTCAAAATTTCAAAAAACATGGGCTATAACCCATCGTTTTTGTCATTTCGTCATTTTTTTCAAATCTTCAAAAATTATGAAAAACGGCGCGCTATAGTATGCCGTACGATATGGGCTATAGCCCACGGTCCAAAATGATGAGAAACGAGGCTAACTTTTTTTTTCAAAATTTCAAAAAACATGGGCTATAACCCATCGTTTTTGTCATTTTGTCATTTTTTTCAAATCTTCAAAAATGATGAAAAACGGCGCGCTATAGTATGCCGTACGATATGGGCTATAGCCCATGGTCCAAAATGATGAGAAACGAGGCTAACTTTTTTTTTCAAAATTTCAAAAAACATGGGCTATAACCCATCGTTTTTTTCATTTTTGTCAAATCATCAAAAATGATGAAAAACGGCGCGCTATAGTATGCCGTACGATATGGGCTATAGCCCATGGTCCAAAATGATGAGAAACGAGGATAACTTTTTTTTTCAAAATTTCTAAAAACATGGGCTATAACCCATCGTTTTTTTTCATTTTTTCATTTTTGTCAAATCATCAAAAATGATGAAAAACGGCGCGCTATAGTATGCCGTACGATATGGGCTATAGCCCATGGTCCAAAATGATGAGAAACGAGGATAACTTTTTTTTTCAAAATTTCAAAAAACATGGGCTATAACCCATCGTTTTTGTCATTTCGTCATTTTTTTCAAATCTTCAAAAATTATGAAAAACGGCGCGCTATAGTATGCCGTACGATATGGGCTATAGCCCACGGTCCAAAATGATGAGAAACGAGGCTAACTTTTTTTTTCAAAATTTCAAAAAACATGGGCTATAACCCATCGTTTTTGTCATTTTGTCATTTTTTTCAAATCTTCAAAAATGATGAAAAACGGCGCGCTATAGTATGCCGTACGATATGGGCTATAGCCCATGGTCCAAAATGATGAGAAACGAGGCTAACTTTTTTTTTCAAAATTTCAAAAAACATGGGCTATAACCCATCGTTTTTTTCATTTTTGTCAAATCATCAAAAATGATGAAAAACGGCGCGCTATAGTATGCCGTACGATATGGGCTATAGCCCATGGTCCAAAATGATGAGAAACGAGGATAACTTTTTTTTTCAAAATTTCTAAAAACATGGGCTATAACCCATCGTTTTTTTTCATTTTTTCATTTTTGTCAAATCATCAAAAATGATGAAAAACGGCGCGCTATAGTATGCCGTACGATATGGGCTATAGCCCATGGTCCAAAATGATGAGAAACGAGGATAACTTTTTTTTTCAAAATTTCAAAAAACATGGGCTATAACCCATCGTTTTTGTCATTTCGTCATTTTTTTCAAATCTTCAAAAATGATGAAAAACGGCGCGCTATAGTATGCCGTACGATATGGGCTATAGCCCACGGTCCAAAATGATGAGAAACGAGGATAACTTTTTTTTCAAAATTTCAAAAAACATGGGCTATAACCCATCGTTTTTTTCATTTTTTCATTTTTGTCAAATCATCAAAAATGATGAAAAACGGCGCGCTATAGTATGCCGTACGATATGGGCTATAGCCCATGGTCCAAAATGATGAGAAACGAGGAAAACTTTTTTTTTCAAAATTTCAAAAAACATGGGATATAACCCATCGTTTTTGTCATTTCGTCATTTTTTTCAAATCTTCAAAAGTGATGAAAAACGGCGCGCTATAGTATGCCGTACGATATGGGCTATAGCCCACGGTCCAAAATGATGAGAAACGAGGCTAACTTTTTTTTTCAAAATTTAAAAAAACATGGGCTATAACCCATCGTTTTTTTCATTTTTGTCAAATCATCAAAAATTATGAAAAACGGCGCGCTATAGTATGCCGTACGATATGGGCTATAGCCCATGGTCCAAAATGATGAGAAACGAGGATAACTTTTTTTTTCAAAATTTCTAAAAACATGGGCTATAACCCATCGTTTTTTTTATTTTTGTCAAATCATCAAAAATGATGAAAAACGGCGCGCTATAGTATGCCGTACGATATGGGCTATAGCCCACGGTCCAAAATTATGAGAAACGAGGCTAACTTTTTTTTTCAAAATTTCAAAAAACATGGGCTATAACCCATCGTTTTTGTCATTTCGTCATTTTTTTCAAATCCTCAAAAATGATGAAAAACGGCGCGCTATAGTATGCCATACGATATGGGCTATAGCCCACGGTCCAAAATGATGAGAAACGAGGATAACTTTTTTTTTCAAAATTTCAAAAAACATGGGCTATAACCCATCGTTTTTGTCATTTCGTCATTTTTTTCAAATCTTCAAAAATGATGAAAAACGGCGCGCTATAGTATGCCGTACGATATGGGCTATAGCCCACGGTCCAAAATGATGAGAAACAAGGCTAACTTTTTTTTTCAAAATTTCAAAAAACATGGGCTATAACCCATCGTTTTTGTCATTTCGTCATTTTTTTCAAATCTTCAAAAATGATGAAAAACGGCGCGCTATAGTATGCCGTACGATATGGGCTATAGACCATGGTCCAAAATGATGAGAAACGAGGCAAACTTTTATTTTCAAAATTTCAAAAAACATGGGATATAACCCATCGTTTTTGTCATTTCGTATTTTTTTTCAAATCCTCAAAAATGATGAAAAACGGCGCGCTATAGTATGCCGTACGATATGGGCTATAGCCCACGGTCCAAAATGATGAGAAACGAGGATAACTTTTTTTTTCAAAATTTCAAAAAACATGGGCTATAACCCATCGTTTTTGTCATTTCGTCATTTTTTTCAAATCTTCAAAAATGATGAAAAACGGCGCGCTATAGTATGCCGTACGATATGGGCTATAGACCATGGTCCAAAATGATGAGAAACGAGGCAAACTTTTATTTTCAAAATTTCAAAAAACATGGGCTATAACCCATCGTTTTTGTCATTTTGTCATTTTTTTCAAATCCTCAAAAATGATGAAAAACGGCATGCTATAGTATGCCGTACCATATGGGCTATAGCCCATGGTCCAAAATGATGAGAAACTAGGCTAACTTTTTTTTCCAAAATTTAAAAAAACATGGGCTATAACCCATCGTTTTTTTAATTTTTTAATTTTTTTCAAATCCTCACAAATGATGAAAAACGGCGTGCTATAGTATTCCGTACGATATGGGCTATAGCCCATGGTCCAAAATGATGAGAAACGAGGATAACTTTCTTTTCAAAATTTCAAAAAACATGGGCTATAACCCATCGTTTTTGTCATTTCGTCATTTTTTTCAAATCTTCAAAAATGATGAAAAACGGCGCGCTATAGTATGCCGTACGATATGGGCTATAGACCATGGTCCAAAATGATGAGAAACGAGGCAAACTTTTATTTTCAAAAATTCAAAAAACATGGGCTATAACCCATCGTTTTTGTCATTTCGTCATTTTTTTCAAATCCTCAAAAATGATGAAAAACGGCATGCTATAGTATGCCGTACCATATGGGCTATAGCCCATGGTCCAAAATGATGAGAAACTAGGCTAACTTTTTTTTCCAAAATTTAAAAAAACATGGGCTATAACCCATCGTTTTTTTAATTTTTTAATTTTTTTCAAATCCTCAAAAATGATGAAAAACGGCGTGCTATAGTATTCCGTACGATATGGGCTATAGCCCATGGTCCAAAATGATGAGAAACGAGGATAACTTTTTTTTCAAAATTTCAAAAAACATGGGCTATAACCCATCGTTTTTGTCATTTCGTCATTTTTTTCAAATCTTCAAAAGTGATGAAAAACGGCGCGCTATAGTATGCCGTACGATATGGGCTATAGCCCACAATCCAAAATGATGAGAAACGAGGCTAACTTTTTTTTTCAAAATTTCTAAAAACATGGGCTATAACCCATCGTTTTTGTCATTTCGTCATTTTTTTCAAATCTTCAAAAGTGATGAAAAACGGCGCGCTATAGTATGCCATACGATATGGGCTATAGCCCACGGTCCAAAATGATGAGAAACGAGGCTAACTTTTTTTTTCAAAATTTCAAAAAACATGGGCTATAACCCATCGTTTTTTTTCATTTTTTCATTTTTGTCAAATCTTCAAAAATGATGAAAAACGGCGCGCTATAGTATGCCGTACGATATGGGCTATAGCCCACGGTCCAAAATGATGAGAAACGAGGCTAACTTTTTTTTTCAAAATTTCAAAAAACATGGACTATAACCCATCGTTTTTGTCATTTCGTCATTTTTTTCAAATCTTCAAAAATGACGAAAAACGGCGCGCTATAGTATGCCGTACGATATGGGCTATAGACCATGGTCCAAAATGATGAGAAACGAGGCAAACTTTTATTTTCAAAATTTCAAAAAACATGGGCTATAACCCATCGTTTTTGTCATTTCGTAATTTTTTTCAAATCCTCAAAAATGATGAAAAACGGCGCGCTATAGTATGCCGTACGATATGGGCTATAGCCCACGGTCCAAAATGATGAGAAACGAGGATAACTTTTTTTTTCAAAATTTCAAAAAACATGGGCTATAACCCATCGTTTTTGTCATTTCGTCATTTTTTTCAAATCTTCAAAAGTGATGAAAAACGGCGCGCTATAGTATGCCGTACGATATGGGCTATAGCCCACAATCCAAAATGATGAGAAACGAGGCTAACTTCTTTTTTCAAAATTTCTAAAAACATGGGCTATAACCCATCGTTTTTTTTATTTTTTCATTTTTGTCAAATCATCAAAAATGATGAAAAACGGCGCGCTATAGTATGCCGTACGATATGGGCTATAGCCCATGGTCCAAAATGATGAGAAACGAGGATAACTTTTTTTTTCAAAATTTAAAAAAACATGGGCTATAACCCATCGTTTTTTTAATTTTTTAATTTTTTTCAAATCCTCAAAAATGATGAAAAACGGCGTGCTATAGTATTCCGTACGATATGGGCTATAGCCCATGGTCCAAAATGATGAGAAACGAGGATAACTTTTTTTTCAAAATTTCAAAAAACATGGGCTATAACCCATCGTTTTTGTCATTTCGTCATTTTTTTCAAATCTTCAAAAGTGATGAAAAACGGCGCGCTATAGTATGCCGTACGATATGGGCTATAGCCCACAATCCAAAATGATGAGAAACGAGGCTAACTTTTTTTTTCAAAATTTCTAAAAACATGGGCTATAACCCATCTTTTTTTTCATTTTTTCATTTTTGTCAAATCATCAAAAATGATGAAAAACGGCGCGCTATAGTATGCCGTACGATATGGGCTATAGCCCATGGTCCAAAATGATGAGAAACGAGGATAACTTTTTTTTTCAAAATTTCAAAAAACATGGGCTATAACCCATCGTTTTTGTCATTTCGTCATTTTTTTCAAATCTTCAAAAATGATGAAAAACGGCGCGCTATAGTATGCCGTACGATATGGGCTATAGCCCACGGTCCAAAATGATGAGAAACGAGACTAACTTTTTTTTCCAAAATTTCAAAAAACATGGGCTATAACCCATCGTTTTTGTCATTTCGTCATTTTTTTCAAATCTTCAAAAGTGATGAAAAACGGCGCGCTATAGTATGCCGTACGATATGGGCTATAGCCCACAATCCAAAATGATGAGAAACGAGGCTAACTTTTTTTTTCAAAATTTCTAAAAACATGGGCTATAACCCATCGTTTTTTTCATTTCGTCATTTTTTTCAAATCTTCAAAAATGATGAAAAACGGCGCGCTATAGTATGCCGTACGATATGGGCTATAGCCCATGGTCCAAAATGATGAGAAACGAGGATAACTTTTTTTTTCAAAATTTCTAAAAACATGGGCTATAACCCATCGTTTTTTTCATTTTTTCATTTTTATCAAATCATCAAAAATGATGAAAAACGGCGCGCTATAGTATGCCGTACGATATGGGCTATAGCCCATGGTCCAAAATGATGAGAAACGAGGATAACTTTTTTTTTCAAAATTTCAAAAAACATGGGCTATAACCCATCGTTTTTGTCATTTCGTCATTTTTTTCAAATCTTCAAAAATGATGAAAAACGGCGCGCTATAGTATGCCGTACGATATGGGCTATAGCCCACGGTCCAAAATGATGAGAAACGAGGCTAACTTTTTTTTTCAAATTTTCAAAAAACATGGGCTATAACCCATCGTTTTTGTCATTTCGTCATTTTTTTCAAATCTTCAAAAATGATGAAAAACGGCGCGCTATAGTATGCCGTACGATATGGGCTATAGACCATGGTCCAAAATGATGAGAAACGAGGCAAACTTTTATTTTCAAAATTTCAAAAAACATGGGCTATAACCCATCGTTTTTGTCATTTCGTAATTTTTTTCAAATCCTCAAAAATGATGAAAAACGGCGCGCTATAGTATGCCGTACGATATGGGCTATAGCCCACGGTCCAAAATGATGAGAAACGAGGATAACTTTTTTTTTCAAAATTTCAAAAAACATGGGCTATAACCCATCGTTTTTGTCATTTCGTCATTTTTTTCAAATCTTCAAAAGTGATGAAAAACGGCGCGCTATAGTATGCCGTACGATGTGGGCTATAGCCCACAATCCAAAATGATGAGAAACGAGGCTAACTTTTTTTTTCAAAATTTCTAAAAACATGGGCTATAACCCATCGTTTTTTTCATTTTTTCATTTTTGTCAAATCATCAAAAATGATGAAAAACGGCGCGCTATAGTATGCCGTACGATATGGGCTATAGCCCATGGTCCAAAATGATGAGAAACGAGGATAACTTTTTTTTTCAAAATTTCAAAAAACATGGGCTATAACCCATCGTTTTTGTCATTTCGTCATTTTTTTCAAATCTTCAAAAATTATGAAAAACGGCGCGCTATAGTATGCCGTACGATATGGGCTATAGCCCACGGTCCAAAATGATGAGAAACGAGGCTAACTTTTTTTTTCAAAATTTCAAAAAACATGGGCTATAACCCATCGTTTTTGTCATTTTGTCATTTTTTTCAAATCTTCAAAAATGATGAAAAACGGCGCGCTATAGTATGCCGTACGATATGGGCTATAGCCCATGGTCCAAAATGATGAGAAACGAGGCTAACTTTTTTTTTCAAAATTTCAAAAAACATGGGCTATAACCCATCGTTTTTTTCATTTTTGTCAAATCATCAAAAATGATGAAAAACGGCGCGCTATAGTATGCCGTACGATATGGGCTATAGCCCATGGTCCAAAATGATGAGAAACGAGGATAACTTTTTTTTTCAAAATTTCTAAAAACATGGGCTATAACCCATCGTTTTTTTTCATTTTTTCATTTTTGTCAAATCATCAAAAATGATGAAAAACGGCGCGCTATAGTATGCCGTACGATATGGGCTATAGCCCATGGTCCAAAATGATGAGAAACGAGGATAACTTTTTTTTTCAAAATTTCAAAAAACATGGGCTATAACCCATCGTTTTTGTCATTTCGTCATTTTTTTCAAATCTTCAAAAATGATGAAAAACGGCGCGCTATAGTATGCCGTACGATATGGGCTATAGCCCACGGTCCAAAATGATGAGAAACGAGGATAACTTTTTTTTCAAAATTTCAAAAAACATGGGCTATAACCCATCGTTTTTGTCATTTCGTCATTTTTTTCAAATCTTCAAAAGTGATGAAAAACGGCGCGCTATAGTATGCCGTACGATATGGGCTATAGCCCACGGTCCAAAATGATGAGAAACGAGGCTAACTTTTTTTTTCAAAATTTCAAAAAACATGGGCTATAACCCATCGTTTTTTTCATTTTTGTCAAATCATCAAAAATTATGAAAAACGGCGCGCTATAGTATGCCGTACGATATGGGCTATAGCCCATGGTCCAAAATGATGAGAAACGAGGATAACTTTTTTTTTCAAAATTTCTAAAAACATGGGCTATAACCCATCGTTTTTTTTATTTTTGTCAAATCATCAAAAATGATGAAAAACGGCGCGCTATAGTATGCCGTACGATATGGGCTATAGCCCACGGTCCAAAATTATGAGAAACGAGGCTAACTTTTTTTTTCAAAATTTCAAAAAACATGGGCTATAACCCATCGTTTTTGTCATTTCGTCATTTTTTTCAAATCCTCAAAAATGATGAAAAACGGCGCGCTATAGTATGCCATACGATATGGGCTATAGCCCACGGTCCAAAATGATGAGAAACGAGGATAACTTTTTTTTTCAAAATTTCAAAAAACATGGGCTATAACCCATCGTTTTTGTCATTTCGTCATTTTTTTCAAATCTTCAAAAATGATGAAAAACGGCGCGCTATAGTATGCCGTACGATATGGGCTATAGCCCACGGTCCAAAATGATGAGAAACAAGGCTAACTTTTTTTTTCAAAATTTCAAAAAACATGGGCTATAACCCATCGTTTTTGTCATTTCGTCATTTTTTTCAAATCTTCAAAAATGATGAAAAACGGCGCGCTATAGTATGCCGTACGATATGGGCTATAGACCATGGTCCAAAATGATGAGAAACGAGGCAAACTTTTATTTTCAAAATTTCAAAAAACATGGGATATAACCCATCGTTTTTGTCATTTCGTATTTTTTTTCAAATCCTCAAAAATGATGAAAAACGGCGCGCTATAGTATGCCGTACGATATGGGCTATAGCCCACGGTCCAAAATGATGAGAAACGAGGATAACTTTTTTTTTCAAAATTTCAAAAAACATGGGCTATAACCCATCGTTTTTGTCATTTCGTCATTTTTTTCAAATCTTCAAAAATGATGAAAAACGGCGCGCTATAGTATGCCGTACGATATGGGCTATAGACCATGGTCCAAAATGATGAGAAACGAGGCAAACTTTTATTTTCAAAATTTCAAAAAACATGGGCTATAACCCATCGTTTTTGTCATTTTGTCATTTTTTTCAAATCCTCAAAAATGATGAAAAACGGCATGCTATAGTATGCCGTACCATATGGGCTATAGCCCATGGTCCAAAATGATGAGAAACTAGGCTAACTTTTTTTTCCAAAATTTAAAAAAACATGGGCTATAACCCATCGTTTTTTTAATTTTTTAATTTTTTTCAAATCCTCACAAATGATGAAAAACGGCGTGCTATAGTATTCCGTACGATATGGGCTATAGCCCATGGTCCAAAATGATGAGAAACGAGGATAACTTTTTTTTCAAAATTTCAAAAAACATGGGCTATAACCCATCGTTTTTGTCATTTTGTCATTTATTTCAAATCTTCAAAAGTGATGAAAAACGGCGCGCTATAGTATGCCGTACGATATGGGCTATAGACCATGGTCCAAAATGATGAGAAACGAGGCAAACTTTTATTTTCAAAATTTCAAAAAACATGGGCTATAACCCATCGTTTTTGTCATTTCGTCATTTTTTTCAAATCTTCAAAAATGACGAAAAACGGCGCGCTATAGTATGCCGTACGATATGGGCTATAGACCATGGTCCAAAATGATGAGAAACGAGGCAAACTTTTATTTTCAAAATTTCAAAAAACATGGGCTATAACCCATCGTTTTTGTAATTTCGTAATTTTTTTCAAATCCTCAAAAATGATGAAAAACGGCGCGCTATAGTATGCCGTACGATATGGGCTATAGCCCACGGTCCAAAATGATGAGAAACGAGGCTAACTTTTTTTTTCAAAATTTCAAAAAACATGGGCTATAACCCATCGTTTTTGTCATTTCGTCATTTTTTTCAAATCTTCAAAAATGATGAAAAACGGCGCGCTATAGTATGCCGTACGATATGGGCTATAGACCATGGTCCAAAATGATGAGAAACGAGGCAAACTTTTATTTTCAAAAATTCAAAAAACATGGGCTATAACCCATCGTTTTTGTCATTTCGTCATTTTTTTCAAATCCTCAAAAATGATGAAAAACGGCATGCTATAGTATGCCGTACCATATGGGCTATAGCCCATGGTCCAAAATGATGAGAAACTAGGCTAACTTTTTTTTCCAAAATTTAAAAAAACATGGGCTATAACCCATCGTTTTTTTAATTTTTTAATTTTTTTCAAATCCTCAAAAATGATGAAAAACGGCGTGCTATAGTATTCCGTACGATATGGGCTATAGCCCATGGTCCAAAATGATGAGAAACGAGGATAACTTTTTTTTCAAAATTTCAAAAAACATGGGCTATAACCCATCGTTTTTGTCATTTCGTCATTTTTTTCAAATCTTCAAAAGTGATGAAAAACGGCGCGCTATAGTATGCCGTACGATATGGGCTATAGCCCACAATCCAAAATGATGAGAAACGAGGCTAACTTTTTTTTTCAAAATTTCTAAAAACATGGGCTATAACCCATCGTTTTTGTCATTTCGTCATTTTTTTCAAATCTTCAAAAGTGATGAAAAACGGCGCGCTATAGTATGCCATACGATATGGGCTATAGCCCACGGTCCAAAATGATGAGAAACGAGGCTAACTTTTTTTTTCAAAATTTCAAAAAACATGGGCTATAACCCATCGTTTTTTTTCATTTTTTCATTTTTGTCAAATCTTCAAAAATGATGAAAAACGGCGCGCTATAGTATGCCGTACGATATGGGCTATAGCCCACGGTCCAAAATGATGAGAAACGAGGCTAACTTTTTTTTTCAAAATTTCAAAAAACATGGACTATAACCCATCGTTTTTGTCATTTCGTCATTTTTTTCAAATCTTCAAAAATGACGAAAAACGGCGCGCTATAGTATGCCGTACGATATGGGCTATAGACCATGGTCCAAAATGATGAGAAACGAGGCAAACTTTTATTTTCAAAATTTCAAAAAACATGGGCTATAACCCATCGTTTTTGTCATTTCGTAATTTTTTTCAAATCCTCAAAAATGATGAAAAACGGCGCGCTATAGTATGCCGTACGATATGGGCTATAGCCCACGGTCCAAAATGATGAGAAACGAGGATAACTTTTTTTTTCAAAATTTCAAAAAACATGGGCTATAACCCATCGTTTTTGTCATTTCGTCATTTTTTTCAAATCTTCAAAAGTGATGAAAAACGGCGCGCTATAGTATGCCGTACGATATGGGCTATAGCCCACAATCCAAAATGATGAGAAACGAGGCTAACTTCTTTTTTCAAAATTTCTAAAAACATGGGCTATAACCCATCGTTTTTTTTATTTTTTCATTTTTGTCAAATCATCAAAAATGATGAAAAACGGCGCGCTATAGTATGCCGTACGATATGGGCTATAGCCCATGGTCCAAAATGATGAGAAACGAGGATAACTTTTTTTTTCAAAATTTAAAAAAACATGGGCTATAACCCATCGTTTTTTTAATTTTTTAATTTTTTTCAAATCCTCAAAAATGATGAAAAACGGCGTGCTATAGTATTCCGTACGATATGGGCTATAGCCCATGGTCCAAAATGATGAGAAACGAGGATAACTTTTTTTTCAAAATTTCAAAAAACATGGGCTATAACCCATCGTTTTTGTCATTTCGTCATTTTTTTCAAATCTTCAAAAGTGATGAAAAACGGCGCGCTATAGTATGCCGTACGATATGGGCTATAGCCCACAATCCAAAATGATGAGAAACGAGGCTAACTTTTTTTTTCAAAATTTCTAAAAACATGGGCTATAACCCATCTTTTTTTTCATTTTTTCATTTTTGTCAAATCATCAAAAATGATGAAAAACGGCGCGCTATAGTATGCCGTACGATATGGGCTATAGCCCATGGTCCAAAATGATGAGAAACGAGGATAACTTTTTTTTTCAAAATTTCAAAAAACATGGGCTATAACCCATCGTTTTTGTCATTTCGTCATTTTTTTCAAATCTTCAAAAGTGATGAAAAACGGCGCGCTATAGTATGCCGTATGATATGGGCTATAGCCCACGGTCCAAAATGATGAGAAACGAGGCTAACTTTTTTTTTCAAAATTTCTAAAAACATGGGCTATAACCCATCGTTTTTTTATTTTTTCATTTTTGTCAAATCATCAAAAATGATGAATAACGGCGCGCTATAGTATGCTGTACGATATGGGCTATAGCCCATGGTCCAAAATGATGAGAAACGAGGATAACTTTTTTTTTCAAAATTTAAAAAAACATGGGCTATAACCCATCGTTTTTTTAATTTTTTAATTTTTTTCAAATCCTCAAAAATGATGAAAAACGGCGTGCTATAGTATTCCGTACGATATGGGCTATAGCCCATGGTCCAAAATGATGAGAAACGAGGATAACTTTTTTTTCAAAATTTCAAAAAACATGGGCTATAACCCATCGTTTTTGTCATTTCGTCATTTTTTTCAAATCTTCAAAAGTGATGAAAAACGGCGCGCTATAGTATGCCGTACGATATGGGCTATAGCCCACAATCCAAAATGATGAGAAACGAGGCTAACTTTTTTTTTCAAAATTTCTAAAAACATGGGCTATAACCCATCTTTTTTTTCATTTTTTCATTTTTGTCAAATCATCAAAAATGATGAAAAACGGCGCGCTATAGTATGCCGTACGATATGGGCTATAGCCCATGGTCCAAAATGATGAGAAACGAGGATAACTTTTTTTTTCAAAATTTCAAAAAACATGGGCTATAACCCATCGTTTTTGTCATTTCGTCATTTTTTTCAAATCTTCAAAAGTGATGAAAAACGGCGCGCTATAGTATGCCGTATGATATGGGCTATAGCCCACGGTCCAAAATGATGAGAAACGAGGCTAACTTTTTTTTTCAAAATTTCAAAAAACATGGGCTATAACCCATCGTTTTTGTCATTAATTTTCGTCATTTTTTTCAAATCTTCAAAAATGATGAAAAACAGCGCGCTATAGTATGCCGTACGATATGGGCTATAGCCCACGGTCCAAAATGATGAGAAACGAGGATAACTTTTTTTTTCAAAATTTCAAAAAACATGGGCTATAACCCATCGTTTTTGTCATTTCGTCATTTTTTTCAAATCTTCAAAAGTGATGAAAAACGGCGCGCTATAGTATGCCGTACGATATGGGCTATAGCCCACAATCCAAAATGATGAGAAACGAGGCTAACTTTTTTTTTCAAAATTTCTAAAAACATGGGCTATAACCCATCGTTTTTTTCATTTTTTCATTTTTTTCAAATCTTCAAAAATGATGAAAAACGGCGCGCTATAGTATGCCGTACGATATGGGCTATAGCCCACGGTCCAAAATGATGAGAAACGAGGCTAACTTTTTTTTTCAAAATTTCAAAAAACATGGGCTATAACCCATCGTTTTTGTCATTTCGTCATTTTTTTCAAATCTTCAAAAATGATGAAAAACAGCGCGCTATAGTATGCCGTACGATATGGGCTATAGCCCACGGTCCAAAATGATGAGAAACGAGGATAACTTTTTTTTTCAAAATTTCAAAAAACATGGGCTATAACCCATCGTTTTTGTCATTTCGTCATTTTTTTCAAATCTTCAAAAGTGATGAAAAACGGCGCGCTATAGTATGCCGTACGATATGGGCTATAGCCCACAATCCAAAATGATGAGAAACGAGGCTAACTTTTTTTTTCAAAATTTCTAAAAACATGGGCTATAACCCATCGTTTTTTTCATTTTTTCATTTTTGTCAAATCATCAAAAATGATGAAAAACGGCGCGCTATAGTATGCCGTACGATATGGGCTATAGCCCATGGTCCAAAATGATGAGAAACGAGGATAACTTTTTTTTTCAAAATTTCAAAAAACATGGGCTATAACCCATCGTTTTTGTCATTTCGTCATTTTTTTCAAATCTTCAAAAATGATGAAAAACGGCGCGCTATAGTATGCCGTACGATATGGGCTATAGCCCACGGTCCAAAATGATGAGAAACGAGACTAACTTTTTTTTCCAAAATTTCAAAAAACATGGGCTATAACCCATCGTTTTTGTCATTTCGTCATTTTTTTCAAATCTTCAAAAGTGATGAAAAACGGCGCGCTATAGTATGCCGTACGATATGGGCTATAGCCCACAATCCAAAATGATGAGAAACGAGGCTAACTTTTTTTTTCAAAATTTCTAAAAACATGGGCTATAACCCATCGTTTTTTTCATTTTTTCATTTTTGTCAAATCATCAAAAATGATGAAAAACGGCGCGCTATAGTATGCCGTACGATATGGGCTATAGCCCATGGTCCAAAATGATGAGAAACGAGGATAACTTTTTTTTTCAAAATTTCAAAAAACATGGGCTATAACCCATCGTTTTTGTCATTTCGTCATTTTTTTCAAATCTTCAAAAATGATGAAAAACGGCGCGCTATAGTATGCCGTACGATATGGGCTATAGCCCACGGTCCAAAATGATGAGAAACGAGACTAACTTTTTTTTCCAAAATTTCAAAAAACATGGGCTATAACCCATCGTTTTTGTCATTTCGTCATTTTTTTCAAATCTTCAAAAGTGATGAAAAACGGCGCGCTATAGTATGCCGTACGATATGGGCTATAGCCCACAATCCAAAATGATGAGAAACGAGGCTAACTTTTTTTTTCAAAATTTCTAAAAACATGGGCTATAACCCATCGTTTTTTTCATTTCGTCATTTTTTTCAAATCTTCAAAAATGATGAAAAACGGCGCGCTATAGTATGCCGTACGATATGGGCTATAGCCCATGGTCCAAAATGATGAGAAACGAGGCTAACTTTTTTTTCAAAATTTCAAAAAACATGGGCTATAACCCATCGTTTTTTTCATTTTTTCATTTTTGTCAAATCATCAAAAATGATGAAAAACGGCGCGCTATAGTATGCCGTACGATATGGGCTATAGCCCATGGTCCAAAATGATGAGAAACGAGGATAACTTTTTTTTTCAAAATTTCAAAAAACATGGGCTATAACCCATCGTTTTTGTCATTTCGTCATTTTTTTCAAATCTTCAAAAATGATGAAAAACGGCGCGCTATAGTATGCCGTACGATATGGGCTATAGCCCACGGTCCAAAATGATGAGAAACGAGACTAACTTTTTTTTCCAAAATTTCAAAAAACATGGGCTATAACCCATCGTTTTTGTCATTTCGTCATTTTTTTCAAATCTTCAAAAGTGATGAAAAACGGCGCGCTATAGTATGCCGTACGATATGGGCTATAGCCCACTATCCAAAATGATGAGAAACGAGGCTAACTTTTTTTTTCAAAATTTCTAAAAACATGGGCTATAACCCATCGTTTTTTTCATTTTTTCATTTTTGTCAAATCATCAAAAATGATGAAAAACGGCGCGCTATAGTATGCCGTACGATATGGGCTATAGCCCATGGTCCAAAATGATGAGAAACGAGGATAACTTTTTTTTTCAAAATTTCAAAAAACATGGGCTATAACCCATCGTTTTTGTCATTTCGTCATTTTTTTCAAATCTTCAAAAATGATGAAAAACGGCGCGCTATAGTATGCCGTACGATATGGGCTATAGCCCACGGTCCAAAATGATGAGAAACGAGACTAACTTTTTTTTCCAAAATTTCAAAAAACATGGGCTATAACCCATCGTTTTTGTCATTTCGTCATTTTTTTCAAATCTTCAAAAGTGATGAAAAACGGCGCGCTATAGTATGCCGTACGATATGGGCTATAGCCCACAATCCAAAATGATGAGAAACGAGGCTAACTTTTTTTTTCAAAATTTCTAAAAACATGGGCTATAACCCATCGTTTTTTTCATTTCGTCATTTTTTTCAAATCTTCAAAAATGATGAAAAACGGCGCGCTATAGTATGCCGTACGATATGGGCTATAGCCCATGGTCCAAAATGATGAGAAACGAGGCTAACTTTTTTTTCAAAATTTCAAAAAACATGGGCTATAACCCATCGTTTTTTTCATTTTTGTCAAATCATCAAAAATGATGAAAAACGGCGCGCTATAGTATGCCGTACGATATGGGCTATAGCCCATGGTCCAAAATGATGAGAAACGAGGATAACTTTTTTTTTCAAAATTTCTAAAAACATGGGCTATAACCCATCGTTTTTTTCATTTTTTCATTTTTATCAAATCATCAAAAATGATGAAAAACGGCGCGCTATAGTATGCCGTACGATATGGGCTATAGCCCATGGTCCAAAATGATGAGAAACGAGGATAACTTTTTTTTTCAAAATTTCAAAAAACATGGGCTATAACCCATCGTTTTTGTCATTTCGTCATTTTTTTCAAATCTTCAAAAATGATGAAAAACGGCGCGCTATAGTATGCCGTACGATATGGGCTATAGCCCACGGTCCAAAATGATGAGAAACGAGGCTAACTTTTTTTTTCAAATTTTCAAAAAACATGGGCTATAACCCATCGTTTTTGTCATTTCGTCATTTTTTTCAAATCTTCAAAAATGATGAAAAACGGCGCGCTATAGTATGCCGTACGATATGGGCTATAGACCATGGTCCAAAATGATGAGAAACGAGGCAAACTTTTATTTTCAAAATTTCAAAAAACATGGGCTATAACCCATCGTTTTTGTCATTTCGTAATTTTTTTCAAATCCTCAAAAATGATGAAAAACGGCGCGCTATAGTATGCCGTACGATATGGGCTATAGCCCACGGTCCAAAATGATGAGAAACGAGGATAACTTTTTTTTTCAAAATTTCAAAAAACATGGGCTATAACCCATCGTTTTTGTCATTTCGTCATTTTTTTCAAATCTTCAAAAGTGATGAAAATCGGCGCGCTATAGTATGCCGTACGATGTGGGCTATAGCCCACAATCCAAAATGATGAGAAACGAGGCTAACTTTTTTTTTCAAAATTTCTAAAAACATGGGCTATAACCCATCGTTTTTTTCATTTTTTCATTTTTGTCAAATCATCAAAAATGATGAAAAACGGCGCGCTATAGTATGCCGTACGATATGGGCTATAGCCCATGGTCCAAAATGATGAGAAACGAGGATAACTTTTTTTTTCAAAATTTCAAAAAACATGGGCTATAACCCATCGTTTTTGTCATTTCGTCATTTTTTTCAAATCTTCAAAAAATATGAAAAACGGCGCGCTATAGTATGCCGTACGATATGGGCTATAGCCCACGGTCCAAAATGATGAGAAACGAGGCTAACTTTTTTTTTCAAAATTTCAAAAAACATGGGCTATAACCCATCGTTTTTGTCATTTTGTCATTTTTTTCAAATCTTCAAAAATGATGAAAAACGGCGCGCTATAGTATGCCGTACGATATGGGCTATAGCCCATGGTCCAAAATGATGAGAAACGAGGCTAACTTTTTTTTTCAAAATTTCAAAAAACATGGGCTATAACCCATCGTTTTTTTCATTTTTGTCAAATCATCAAAAATGATGAAAAACGGCGCGCTATAGTATGCCGTACGATATGGGCTATAGCCCATGGTCCAAAATGATGAGAAACGAGGATAACTTTTTTTTTCAAAATTTCTAAAAACATGGGCTATAACCCATCGTTTTTTTTCATTTTTTCATTTTTGTCAAATCATCAAAAATGATGAAAAACGGCGCGCTATAGTATGCCGTACGATATGGGCTATAGCCCATGGTCCAAAATGATGAGAAACGAGGATAACTTTTTTTTTCAAAATTTCAAAAAACATGGGCTATAACCCATCGTTTTTGTCATTTCGTCATTTTTTTCAAATCTTCAAAAATGATGAAAAACGGCGCGCTATAGTATGCCGTACGATATGGGCTATAGCCCACGGTCCAAAATGATGAGAAACGAGGATAACTTTTTTTTCAAAATTTCAAAAAACATGGGCTATAACCCATCGTTTTTTTCATTTTTTCATTTTTGTCAAATCATCAAAAATGATGAAAAACGGCGCGCTATAGTATGCCGTACGATATGGGCTATAGCCCATGGTCCAAAATGATGAGAAACGAGGAAAACTTTTTTTTTCAAAATTTCAAAAAACATGGGATATAACCCATCGTTTTTGTCATTTCGTCATTTTTTTCAAATCTTCAAAAGTGATGAAAAACGGCGCGCTATAGTATGCCGTACGATATGGGCTATAGCCCACGGTCCAAAATGATGAGAAACGAGGCTAACTTTTTTTTTCAAAATTTCAAAAAACATGGGCTATAACCCATCGTTTTTTTCATTTTTGTCAAATCATCAAAAATTATGAAAAACGGCGCGCTATAGTATGCCGTACGATATGGGCTATAGCCCATGGTCCAAAATGATGAGAAACGAGGATAACTTTTTTTTTCAAAATTTCTAAAAACATGGGCTATAACCCATCGTTTTTTTTATTTTTGTCAAATCATCAAAAATGATGAAAAACGGCGCGCTATAGTATGCCGTACGATATGGGCTATAGCCCACGGTCCAAAATGATGAGAAACGAGGCTAACTTTTTTTTTCAAAATTTCAAAAAACATGGGCTATAACCCATCGTTTTTGTCATTTCGTCATTTTTTTCAAATCCTCAAAAATGATGAAAAACGGCGCGCTATAGTATGCCATACGATATGGGCTATAGCCCACGGTCCAAAATGATGAGAAACGAGGATAACTTTTTTTTTCAAAATTTCAAAAAACATGGGCTATAACCCATCGTTTTTGTCATTTCGTCATTTTTTTCAAATCTTCAAAAATGATGAAAAACGGCGCGCTATAGTATGCCGTACGATATGGGCTATAGCCCACGGTCCAAAATGATGAGAAACAAGGCTAACTTTTTTTTTCAAAATTTCAAAAAACATGGGCTATAACCCATCGTTTTTGTCATTTCGTCATTTTTTTCAAATCTTCAAAAATGATGAAAAACGGCGCGCTATAGTATGCCGTACGATATGGGCTATAGACCATGGTCCAAAATGATGAGAAACGAGGCAAACTTTTATTTTCAAAATTTCAAAAAACATGGGATATAACCCATCGTTTTTGTCATTTCGTATTTTTTTTCAAATCCTCAAAAATGATGAAAAACGGCGCGCTATAGTATGCCGTACGATATGGGCTATAGCCCACGGTCCAAAATGATGAGAAACGAGGATAACTTTTTTTTTCAAAATTTCAAAAAACATGGGCTATAACCCATCGTTTTTGTCATTTCGTCATTTTTTTCAAATCTTCAAAAATGATGAAAAACGGCGCGCTATAGTATGCCATACGATATGGGCTATAGCCCACGGTCCAAAATGATGAGAAACGAGACTAACTTTTTTTTTCAAAATTTCAAAAAACATGGGCTATAACCCATCGTTTTTGTCATTTCGTCATTTTTTTCAAATCTTCAAAAGTGATGAAAAACGGCGCGCTATAGTATGCCGTACGATATGGGCTATAGCCCACAATCCAAAATGATGAGAAACGAGGCTAACTTTTTTTTTCAAAATTTCTAAAAACATGGGCTATAACCCATCGTTTTTTTCATTTCGTCATTTTTGTCAAATCATCAAAAATGATGAAAAACGGCGCGCTATAGTATGCCGTACGATATGGGCTATAGCCCACGGTCCAAAATGATGAGAAACGAGGATAACTTTTTTTTTCAAAATTTCAAAAAACATGGGCTATAACCCATCGTTTTTGTCATTTCGTCATTTTTTTCAAATCTTCAAAAATGATGAAAAACGGCGCGCTATAGTATGCCATACGATATGGGCTATAGCCCACGGTCCAAAATGATGAGAAACGAGACTAACTTTTTTTTTCAAAATTTCAAAAAACATGGGCTATAACCCATCGTTTTTGTCATTTCGTCATTTTTTTCAAATCTTCAAAAGTGATGAAAAACGGCGCGCTATAGTATGCCGTACGATATGGGCTATAGCCCACAATCCAAAATGATGAGAAACGAGGCTAACTTTTTTTTTCAAAATTTCTAAAAACATGGGCTATAACCCATCGTTTTTTTCATTTCGTCATTTTTGTCAAATCATCAAAAATGATGAAAAACGGCGCGCTATAGTATGCCGTACGATATGGGCTATAGCCCATGGTCCAAAATGATGAGAAACGAGGATAACTTTTTTTTTCAAAATTTCTAAAAACATGGGCTATAACCCATCGTTTTTTTCATTTTTTCATTTTTGTCAAATCATCAAAAATGATGAAAAACGGCGCGCTATAGTATGCCGTTCGATATGGGCTATAGCCCATGGTCCAAAATGATGAGAAACGAGGATAACTTTTTTTTTCAAAATTTCAAAAAACATGGGCTATAACCCATCGTTTTTGTCATTTCGTCATTTTTTTCAAATCTTCAAAAATGATGAAAAACGGCGCGCTATAGTATGCCGTACGATATGGGCTATAGCCCACGGTCCAAAATGATGAGAAACGAGGCTAACTTTTTTTTTCAAAATTTCAAAAAACATGGGCTATAACCCATCGTTTTTTTCATTTCGTCATTTTTTTCAAATCTTCAAAAATGATGAAAACGGCGCGCTATAGTATGCCGTACGATATGGGCTATAGACCATGGTCCAAAATGATGAGAAACGAGGCAAACTTTTATTTTCAAAATTTCAAAAAACATGGGCTATAACCCATCGTTTTTGTCATTTCGTAATTTTTTTCAAATCCTCAAAAATGATGAAAAATTGCGTGCTATAGTAAGCCGTACGATATGGGCTATAGCCCAGGGATACTCAAATAGATTTACCTGTGGGCCACATTACAAAAATGGCAAGGGGCCAGGGGCCAGTAGATAAAATTACGACATTAATGATACTTGATAACTTCTCTCTTTCAATTGCTTTATTTTCGCAAAATGTATCAAAGTACAATGTGCATTGTCACGGCCCCTTGGCCTGGCCTGCAGGGCCTATGCTGTCTATATGGTGTACTGCCCTGTCTGTGTGTTTCCCCCACAGATCATGTGGGCGTCGGCCCACTTGAGACTCCTCATTAGGTGCATTAGGAGCACCTGATCAGTGCTCCTGGAACTGCGCGCTTGGTCGAGTTCCATCTTCATCCTTTTTTTGTTCCAAGTGTTTCAACAATGTTGCAACTTCCGGGCCACCGATTGGCCGGTGCCCGGATCGTGCAGGCTACCATTGGCTGGTTCCAACTGGGGTTCCAACCCAGGAGCCAATGGGGGCATGGTCCCGCCCCTACCTCTCAGTAATTCCAAAACAGCACGGCGGCGGCCATCTTGTTACAGTGTGCGGTGGATGGATGGAGGTATTCATAATTTTAATAAATCGTACAAGGTGTTTGGAAAATATTTAAAGGCAGCAGGGCTTTCTCCAGGGGCCAATAAGGGAACGATTTTAATTTGGAACATTTCTGTCCATTTTTGGCTTAGTTATGGACATGTAGTATCTGTTAGCATGTTAGCTAGCTGCTGGATGATGATGATGATGATGATGGGTTCTTAATATTATGTGTGAATATTTCATATTTTTTTATTAAATCGTACAAGGCGTTTGGAAATTATTTAAAGGCAGCAGGGCTTTCTCCAGGGGCCAATAAGGGAACGATTTTAATTTGGAACATTTCTGTCCATTTTTGGCTTAGTTATGGACATGTATAGTATCTGTTAGCATGTTAGCTAGCTGCTGGATGATGATGGGTTCTTCTTATTATGTGTGAATATTTCATATTTTTTTATTAAATCGTACAAGGCGTTTGGAAATTTGTGAAAGGCACCGTGGCGTCAACCAGGTCTCACCAAGGAATCGACTTTAATTTGGAACATTTTTGGTTCATTTTGGCATAGACATGGACATTGCAGCATATGTTAGCATTAGCTGCAATGGGTTCTTCTCATTATTGCGAACGCAGTGATTGCGAATCCAGTGAGCACTTACTATGAGACCTAGCAGATCATGTCTGTCTGTCTGTGTGTGTGTCTGTCCCGCTATCCAAATATGGAGTGTGTTGCATCAGCAATCACTCAGCTCCATATATGGCCACAAAAGGGGCCAGGTCCACTCAGCTCCATATATGGGCACAAAATGTGAAAATTATGTAATATGAGCCAGATTGTAGATTGGCTATTTTAGTATTTTTCTTGTTTTATTTATTTAACTGTCTAGGCCTATTCACATGCAATGAACTCAAGTGTCACAAAGCAAAGCAACACGAAAAGCGATGGTAATAGTACTATTAGCCAGCTTCTGCTGACCTATATGGGGTGCGAGGCCCTGCATTGCTCAATAACCTGCTTTGATGACACTTTTGTCCTTTTGTATGTTTAAATCAAATGTCAAATTATAGTTCAAAGACACCAAGAAGATAGTCTGTGATTACAATATCAATTTAAAATGTATTACCCATTTCTTGTTTCCTGTTTTCCACTTCATGATAAATGCTTTTATGTGATGTATTCCCATGCTTTTGTTCTTGCTTAATGTAAGTCGCTCTGGATTAAGAGCGTCTGCTAAATGCCTAAATTGTAAAATTGTAAATTGTCCCCTTGCGCGCAGGGTATTCCATTCCTCTCTGTTATGTCATATGACGAGCATTTAACTTTTAATATCACAATTATTGTAGCTAATCTTTAAATGAATCTGGAAGTATTCCTTTATTAAATGATTCTTCATAGTCTGGAATTGTAACTGATCAATTTTCTTTTGTGACTTTCGCCTTTATTTTATATGGAGGGACAGTCAGTGGTGTAAACTTTATTTATATAGCACATTTCATACATAAAATGCAACTCTGTCACATTCTGTCTCTCCCTCAGTCTCCACACTGGCCTCCCATATCCCATTCCAGCACACCCAGTTCCATTTACACACCTGTCAACTACCTAATCAGCCCAGCAGTGAACACTTCTCCAATCAACCTGCTCACTATAAAACTGGACTCAGTACAAACACTCATTGTCAGTTCATAACCTGTGTCACAGATGTCCTGCCTGTTCATGTGTTGACTTTGATGTCATTCTGATTCATGCCTGATTCCTACCTGCATTCCCCTGTGTAAGATATCTCGTAATTCTTTATTAAATACTTTATTATTATACTCTAGTTTGTTGTGACTTTGCTCCTGGGTTCAACTCTGTCTGCATCCTTGACAACTAAAGTACTTCACATATTAAACTTTATTTATATAGCACATGTCATACATAAAATGCAACTCAAAGTACTTCACATGAAAATAAAATAAAAAATAACAAGCAGCGGAATGCCAGAAACAAAAAGTAGGTCAATCTACAATTAGCAAATAAAAATAGCAATACAAAACTAAAACATTAAAAATGGTAAGGAAATTTGTATTGGATAATACATTTTAAATTGATATTATTAGATATTCAACTTTATTGACATTTATAATTAAATTGGTGTCTTTACACTGTAGAATCCATTGTTGTTTGTTTCTGTTGCTTAACTCTGTTGCTTTAACTACATATAAGTGTCTATTTGTTTGTCTCTAAATGTTTTGATGAATTGAACAATGCCCTTTGTATATATATATATATACTATAGCACGCCGTTTTTCATCATTTTTGAGGATTTGAAGAAAATTCAAAATTTAAAAAAACATGGGTTATAGCCCATCGTTTTTTCAATTTTTGAAAAAAATGTTATCCTCATTTTTCATCATTTTTGAACATGGGCTATAGCCCCTACCGTACGGCATACTATAGCACGCCGTTTTTCATCAATTTTGAGGATTTGAAGAAATTTCAAAATTTCAAAAAACATGGGTTATAGCCCATCGTTTTTTGAATTTTTGAAAAAAATGTTATCCTCATTTTTCATCATTTTTGAACATGGGCTATAGCCCCTACCGTATGGCATACTATAGCACGCCGTTTTTCATCATTTTTGAGGATTTGAAGAAAATTCAAAATTTCAAAAAACATGGGTTATAGCCCATCGTTTTTTGAATTTTTGAAAAAAATGTTATCCTCATTTTTCATCATTTTTGAACATGGGCTATAGCCCCTACCGTACGGCATACTATAGCACGCCGTTTTTCATCATTTTTGAGGATTTGAAGAAAATTCAAAATTTCAAAAAACATGGGTTATAGCCCATCGTTTTTTGAATTTTTGAAAAAAATGTTATCCTCATTTTTCATCATTTTTGAACATGGGCTATAGCCCCTACCGTACGGCATACTATAGCACGCCGTTTTTCATCATTTTTGAGGATTTGAAGAAAATTCAAAATTTCAAAAAACATGGGTTATAGCCCATCGTTTTTTGAATTTTTGAAAAAAATGTTATCCTCATTTTTCATCATTTTTGAACATGGGCTATAGCCCCTACCGTACGGCATACTATAGCATGCCGTTTTTCATCATTTTTGAGGATTTGAAGAAAATTCAAAATTTCAAAAAACATGGGTTATAGCCCATCGTTTTTTGAATTTTTGAAAAAAATGTTATCCTCATTTTTCATCATTTTTGAACATGGGCTATAGCCCCTACCGTACGGCATACTATAGCACGCCGTTTTTCATCATTTTTGAGGATTTGAAGAAAATTCAAAATTTCAAAAAACATGGGTTATAGCCCATCGTTTTTTGAATTTTTGAAAAAAATGTTATCCTCATTTTTCATCATTTTTGAACATGGGCTATAGCCCCTACCGTACGGCATACTATAGCACACCGTTTTTCATCATTTTTGAGGATTTGAAGAAATTTCAAAATTTCAAAAAACATGGGTTATAGCCCATCGTTTTTTGAATTTTTGAAAAAAATGTTATCCTCATTTTTCATCATTTTTGAACATGGGCTATAGCCCCTACCGTACGGCATACTATAGCACGCCGTTTTTCATCATTTTTGAGGATTTGAAGAAAATTCAAAATTTCAAAAAACATGGGTTATAGCCCATCGTTTTTTGAATTTTTGAAAAAAATGTTATCCTCATTTTTCATCATTTTTGAACATGGGCTATAGCCCCTACCGTACGGCATACTATAGCACGCCGTTTTTCATCATTTTTGAGGATTTGAAGAAAATTCAAAATTTCAAAAAACATGGGTTATAGCCCATCGTTTTTTGAATTTTTGAAAAAAATGTTATCCTCATTTTTCATCATTTTTGAACATGGGCTATAGCCCCTACCGTACGGCATACTATAGCACGCCGTTTTTCATCATTTTTGAGGATTTGAAGAAAATTCAAAATTTCAAAAAACATGGGTTATAGCCCATCGTTTTTTGAATTTTTGAAAAAAATGTTATCCTCATTTTTCATCATTTTTGAACATGGGCTATAGCCCCTACCGTACGGCATACTATAGCACGCCGTTTTTCATCATTTTTGAGGATTTGAAGAAAATTCAAAATTTCAAAAAACATGGGTTATAGCCCATCGTTTTTTGAATTTTTGAAAAAAATGTTATCCTCATTTTTCATCATTTTTGAACATGGGCTATAGCCCCTACCGTACGGCATACTATAGCATGCCGTTTTTCATCATTTTTGAGGATTTGAAGAAAATTCAAAATTTCAAAAAACATGGGTTATAGCCCATCGTTTTTTGAATTTTTGAAAAAAATGTTATCCTCATTTTTCATCATTTTTGAACATGGGCTATAGCCCCTACCGTACGGCATACTATAGCACGCCGTTTTTCATCATTTTTGAGGATTTGAAGAAAATTCAAAATTTCAAAAAACATGGGTTATAGCCCATCGTTTTTTGAATTTTTGAAAAAAATGTTATCCTCATTTTTCATCATTTTTGAACATGGGCTATAGCCCCTACCGTACGGCATACTATAGCACACCGTTTTTCATCATTTTTGAGGATTTGAAGAAATTTCAAAATTTCAAAAAACATGGGTTATAGCCCATCGTTTTTTGAATTTTTGAAAAAAATGTTATCCTCATTTTTCATCATTTTTGAACATGGGCTATAGCCCCTACCGTACGGCATACTATAGCACGCCGTTTTTCATCATTTTTGAGGATTTGAAGAAAATTCAAAATTTCAAAAAACATGGGTTATAGCCCATCGTTTTTTGAATTTTTGAAAAAAATGTTATCCTCATTTTTCATCATTTTTGAACATGGGCTATAGCCCCTACCGTACGGCATACTATAGCACGCCGTTTTTCATCATTTTTGAGGATTTGAAGAAAATTCAAAATTTCAAAAAACATGGGTTATAGCCCATCGTTTTTTGAATTTTTGAAAAAAATGTTATCCTCATTTTTCATCATTTTTGAACATGGGCTATAGCCCCTACCGTACGGCATACTATAGCACGCCGTTTTTCATCATTTTTGAGGATTTGAAGAAAATTCAAAATTTCAAAAAACATGGGTTATAGCCCATCGTTTTTTGAATTTTTGAAAAAAATGTTATCCTCATTTTTCATCATTTTTGAACATGGGCTATAGCCCCTACCGTACGGCATACTATAGCACGCCGTTTTTCATCATTTTTGAGGATTTGAAGAAAATTCAAAATTTCAAAAAACATGGGTTATAGCCCATCGTTTTTTGAATTTTTGAAAAAAATGTTATCCTCATTTTTCATCATTTTTGAACATGGGCTATAGCCCCTACCGTACGGCATACTATAGCACACCGTTTTTCATCATTTTTGAGGATTTGAAGAAATTTCAAAATTTCAAAAAACATGGGTTATAGCCCATCGTTTTTTGAATTTTTGAAAAAAATGTTATCCTCATGTTATCCTCATTTTTGAACATGGGCTATAGCCCCTACCGTACGGCATACTATAGCACGCCGTTTTTCATCATTTTTGAGGATTTGAAGAAAATTCAAAATTTCAAAAAACATGGGTTATAGCCCATCGTTTTTTGAATTTTTGAAAAAAATGTTATCCTCATTTTTCATCATTTTTGAACATGGGCTATAGCCCCTACCGTACGGCATACTATAGCACGCCGTTTTTCATCATTTTTGAGGATTTGAAGAAAATTCAAAATTTCAAAAAACATGGGTTATAGCCCATCGTTTTTTGAATTTTTGAAAAAAATGTTATCCTCATTTTTCATCATTTTTGAACATGGGCTATAGCCCCTACCGTACGGCATACTATAGCACGCCGTTTTTCATCATTTTTGAGGATTTGAAGAAAATTCAAAATTTCAAAAAACATGGGTTATAGCCCATCGTTTTTTGAATTTTTGAAAAAAATGTTATCCTCATTTTTCATCATTTTTGAACATGGGCTATAGCCCCTACCGTACGGCATACTATAGCACGCCGTTTTTTATCATTTTTGAGGATTTGAAGAAAATTCAAAATTTCAAAAAACATGGGTTATAGCCCATTGTTTTTTGAATTTTTGAAAAAAATGTTATCCTCATTTTTCATCATTTTTGAACATGGGCTATAGCCCCTACCGTACGGCATACTATAGCACGCCGTTTTTCATCATTTTTGAGAATTTGAAGAAAATTCAAAATTTCAAAAAACATGGGTTATAGCCCATCGTTTTTTGAATTTTTGAATAAAATGTTATCCTCATTTTTCATCATTTTTGAACATGGGCTATAGCCCCTACCGTACGGCATACTATAGCACGCCGTTTTTCATCATTTTTGAGGATTTGAAGAAAATTCAAAATTTCAAAAAACATGGGTTATAGCCCATCGTTTTTTGAATTTTTGAAAAAAATGTTATCCTCATTTTTCATCATTTTTGAACATGGGCTATAGCCCCTACCGTACGGCATACTATAGCACGCCGTTTTTCATCATTTTTGAGGATTTGAAGAAATTTCAAAATTTCAAAAAACATGGGTTATAGCCCATCGTTTTTTGAATTTTTGAAAAAAATGTTATCCTCATTTTTCATCATTTTTGAACATGGGCTATAGCCCCTACCGTACGGCATACTATAGCACGCCGTTTTTCATCATTTTTGAGGATTTGAAGAAAATTCAAAATTTCAAAAAACATGGGTTATAGCCCATCGTTTTTTGAATTTTTGAAAAAAATGTTATCCTCATTTTTCATCATTTTTGAACATGGGCTATAGCCCCTACCGTACGGCATACTATAGCACGCCGTTTTTCATCATTTTTGAGGATTTGAAGAAAATTCAAAATTTCAAAAAACATGGGTTATAGCCCATCGTTTTTTGAATTTTTGAAAAAAATGTTATCCTCATTTTTCATCATTTTTGAACATGGGCTATAGCCCCTACCGTACGGCATACTATAGCACGCCGTTTTTTATCATTTTTGAGGATTTGAAGAAAATTCAAAATTTCAAAAAACATGGGTTATAGCCCATTGTTTTTTGAATTTTTGAAAAAAATGTTATCCTCATTTTTCATCATTTTTGAACATGGGCTATAGCCCCTACCGTACGGCATACTATAGCACGCCGTTTTTCATCATTTTTGAGAATTTGAAGAAAATTCAAAATTTCAAAAAACATGGGTTATAGCCCATCGTTTTTTGAATTTTTGAATAAAATGTTATCCTCATTTTTCATCATTTTTGAACATGGGCTATAGCCCCTACCGTACGGCATACTATAGCACGCCGTTTTTCATCATTTTTGAGGATTTGAAGAAAATTCAAAATTTCAAAAAACATGGGTTATAGCCCATCGTTTTTTGAATTTTTGAAAAAAATGTTATCCTCATTTTTCATCATTTTTGAACATGGGCTATAGCCCCTACCGTACGGCATACTATAGCACGCCGTTTTTCATCATTTTTGAGGATTTGAAGAAATTTCAAAATTTCAAAAAACATGGGTTATAGCCCATCGTTTTTTGAATTTTTGAAAAAAATGTTATCCTCATTTTTCATCATTTTTGAACATGGGCTATAGCCCCTACCGTACGGCATACTATAGCACGCCGTTTTTCATCATTTTTGAGGATTTGAAGAAAATTCAAAATTTCAAAAAACATGGGTTATAGCCCATCGTTTTTTGAATTTTTGAAAAAAATGTTATCCTCATTTTTCATCATTTTTGAACATGGGCTATAGCCCCTACCGTACGGCATACTATAGCACGCCGTTTTTTATCATTTTTGAGGATTTGAAGAAAATTCAAAATTTCAAAAAACATGGGTTATAGCCCATCGTTTTTTGAATTTTTGAAAAAAATGTTATCCTCATTTTTCATCATTTTTGAACATGGGCTATAGCCCCTACCGTACGGCATACTATAGCACGCCGTTTTTCATCATTTTTGAGGATTTGAAGAAAATTCAAAATTTCAAAAAACATGGGTTATAGCCCATCGTTTTTTGAATTTTTGAAAAAAATGTTATCCTCATTTTTCATCATTTTTGAACATGGGCTATAGCCCCTACCGTACGGCATACTATAGCACACCGTTTTTCATCATTTTTGAGGATTTGAAGAAATTTCAAAATTTCAAAAAACATGGGTTATAGCCCATCGTTTTTTGAATTTTTGAAAAAAATGTTATCCTCATTTTTCATCATTTTTGAACATGGGCTATAGCCCCTACCGTACGGCATACTATAGCACGCCGTTTTTCATCATTTTTGAGGATTTGAAGAAAATTCAAAATTTCAAAAAACATGGGTTATAGCCCATCGTTTTTTGAATTTTTGAAAAAAATGTTATCCTCATTTTTCATCATTTTTGAACATGGGCTATAGCCCCTACCGTACGGCATACTATAGCACGCCGTTTTTCATCATTTTTGAGGATTTGAAGAAAATTCAAAATTTCAAAAAACATGGGTTATAGCCCATCGTTTTTTGAATTTTTGAAAAAAATGTTATCCTCATTTTTCATCATTTTTGAACATGGGCTATAGCCCCTACCGTACGGCATACTATAGCACGCCGTTTTTCATCATTTTTGAGGATTTGAAGAAAATTCAAAATTTCAAAAAACATGGGTTATAGCCCATAGTTTTTTGAATTTTTGAAAAAAATGTTATCCTCATTTTTCATCATTTTTGAACATGGGCTATAGCCCCTACCGTACGGCATACTATAGCACGCCGTTTTTATCATTTTTGAGGATTTGAAGAAAATTCAAAATTTCAAAAAACATGGGTTATAGCCCATTGTTTTTTGAATTTTTGAAAAAAATGTTATCCTCATTTTTCATCATTTTTGAACATGGGCTATAGCCCCTACCGTACGGCATACTATAGCACGCCGTTTTTCATCATTTTTGAGAATTTGAAGAAAATTCAAAATTTCAAAAAACATGGGTTATAGCCCATCGTTTTTTTAATTTTTGAATAAAATGTTATCCTCATTTTTCATCATTTTTGAACATGGGCTATAGCCCCTACCGTACGGCATACTATAGCACGCCGTTTTTCATCATTTTTGAGGATTTGAAGAAAATTCAAAATTTCAAAAAACATGGGTTATAGCCCATCGTTTTTTGAATTTTTGAAAAAAATGTTATCCTCATTTTTCATCATTTTTGAACATGGGCTATAGCCCCTACCGTACGGCATACTATAGCACGCCGTTTTTCATCATTTTTGAGGATTTGAAGAAATTTCAAAATTTCAAAAAACATGGGTTATAGCCCATCGTTTTTTGAATTTTTGAAAAAAATGTTATCCTCATTTTTCATCATTTTTGAACATGGGCTATAGCCCCTACCGTACGGCATACTATAGCACGCCGTTTTTCATCATTTTTGAGGATTTGAAGAAAATTCAAAATTTAAAAAAACATGGGTTATAGCCCATCGTTTTTTGAATTTTTGAAAAAAATGTTATCCTCATTTTTCATCATTTTTGAACATGGGCTATAGCCCCTACAGTACGGCATACTATAGCACGCCGTTTTTCATCATTTTTGAGGATTTGAAGAAAATTCAAAATTTCAAAAAACATGGGTTATAGCCCATCGTTTTTTGAATTTTTGAAAAAAATGTTATCCTCATTTTTCATCATTTTTGAACATGGGCTATAGCCCCTACCGTACGGCATACTATAGCACGCCGTTTTTCATCATTTTTGAGGATTTGAAGAAAATTCAAAATTTCAAAAAACATGGGTTATAGCCCATCGTTTTTTGAATTTTTGAAAAAAATGTTATCCTCATTTTTCATCATTTTTGAACATGGGCTATAGCCCCTACCGTACGGCATACTATAGCACGCCGTTTTTCATCATTTTTGAGGATTTGAAGAAATTTCAAAATTTCAAAAAACATGGGTTATAGCCCATCGTTTTTTGAATTTTTGAAAAAAATGTTATCCTCATTTTTCATCATTTTTGAACATGGGCTATAGCCCCTACCGTACGGCATACTATAGCACGCCGTTTTTCATCATTTTTGAGGATTTGAAGAAAATTCAAAATTTAAAAAAACATGGGTTATAGCCCATCGTTTTTTGAATTTTTGAAAAAAATGTTATCCTCATTTTTCATCATTTTTGAACATGGGCTATAGCCCCTACAGTACGGCATACTATAGCACGCCGTTTTTCATCATTTTTGAGGATTTGAAGAAAATTCAAAATTTCAAAAAACATGGGTTATAGCCCATCGTTTTTTGAATTTTTGAAAAAAATGTTATCCTCATTTTTCATCATTTTTGAACATGGGCTATAGCCCCTACCGTACGGCATACTATAGCACGCCGTTTTTCATCATTTTTGAGGATTTGAAGAAATTTCAAAATTTCAAAAAACATGGGTTATAGCCCATCGTTTTTTGAATTTTTGAAAAAAATGTTATCCTCATTTTTCATCATTTTTGAACATGGGCTATAGCCCCTACCGTACGGCATACTATAGCACGCCGTTTTTCATCATTTTTGAGGATTTGAAGAAAATTCAAAATTTAAAAAAACATGGGTTATAGCCCATCGTTTTTTGAATTTTTGAAAAAAATGTTATCCTCATTTTTCATCATTTTTGAACATGGGCTATAGCCCCTACCGTACGGCATACTATAGCACGCCGTTTTTCATCATTTTTGAGGATTTGAAGAAAATTCAAAATTTCAAAAAACATGGGTTATAGCCCATCGTTTTTTGAATTTTTGAAAAAAATGTTATCCTCATTTTTCATCATTTTTGAACATGGGCTATAGCCCCTACCGTACGGCATACTATAGCACGCCGTTTTTCATCATTTTTGAGGATTTGAAGAAAATTCAAAATTTCAAAAAACATGGGTTATAGCCCATCGTTTTTTGAATTTTTGAAAAAAATGTTATCCTCATTTTTCATGATTTTTGAACATGGGCTATAGCCCCTACCGTACGGCATACTATAGCACGCCGTTTTTCATCATTTTTGAGGATTTGAAGAAAATTCAAAATTTCAAAAAACATGGGTTATAGCCCATCGTTTTTTGAATTTTTGAAAAAAATGTTATCCTCATTTTTCATCATTTTTGAACATGGGCTATAGCCCCTACCGTACGGCATACTATAGCACGCCGTTTTTCATCATTTTTGAGGATTTGAAGAAATTTCAAAATTTCAAAAAACATGGGTTATAGCCCATCGTTTTTTGAATTTTTGAAAAAAATGTTATCCTCATTTTTCATCATTTTTGAACATGGGCTATAGCCCCTACCGTACGGCATACTATAGCACGCCGTTTTTCATCATTTTTGAGGATTTGAACAAAATTCAAAATTTAAAAAAACATGGGTTATAGCCCATAGTTTTTTGAATTTTTGAAAAAATGTTATCCTCATTTTTCATCATTTTTGAACATGGGCTATAGCCCCTACCGTACGGCATACTATAGCACGCCGTTTTTCATCATTTTTGAGGATTTGAAGAAAATTCAAAATTTCAAAAAACATGGGTTATAGCCCATAGTTTTTTGAATTTTTGAAAAAAATGTTATCCTCATTTTTCATCATTTTTGAACATGGGCTATAGCCCCTACCGTACGGCATACTATAGCACGCCGTTTTTTATCATTTTTGAGGATTTGAAGAAAATTCAAAATTTCAAAAAACATGGGTTATAGCCCATTGTTTTTTGAATTTTTGAAAAAAATGTTATCCTCATTTTTCATCATTTTTGAACATGGGCTATAGCCCCTACCGTACGGCATACTATAGCACGCCGTTTTTCATCATTTTTGAGAATTTGAAGAAAATTCAAAATTTCAAAAAACATGGGTTATAGCCCATCGTTTTTTTAATTTTTGAATAAAATGTTATCCTCATTTTTCATCATTTTTGAACATGGGCTATAGCCCCTACCGTACGGCATACTATAGCACGCCGTTTTTCATCATTTTTGAGGATTTGAAGAAAATTCAAAATTTCAAAAAACATGGGTTATAGCCCATCGTTTTTTGAATTTTTGAAAAAAATGTTATCCTCATTTTTCATCATTTTTGAACATGGGCTATAGCCCCTACCGTACGGCATACTATAGCACGCCGTTTTTCATCATTTTTGAGGATTTGAAGAAATTTCAAAATTTCAAAAAACATGGGTTATAGCCCATCGTTTTTTGAATTTTTGAAAAAAATGTTATCCTCATTTTTCATCATTTTTGAACATGGGCTATAGCCCCTACCGTACGGCATACTATAGCACGCCGTTTTTCATCATTTTTGAGGATTTGAAGAAAATTCAAAATTTAAAAAAACATGGGTTATAGCCCATCGTTTTTTGAATTTTTGAAAAAAATGTTATCCTCATTTTTCATCATTTTTGAACATGGGCTATAGCCCCTACCGTACGGCATACTATAGCACGCCGTTTTTCATCATTTTTGAGGATTTGAAGAAAATTCAAAATTTCAAAAAACATGGGTTATAGCCCATCGTTTTTTGAATTTTTGAAAAAAATGTTATCCTCATTTTTCATCATTTTTGAACATGGGCTATAGCCCCTACCGTACGGCATACTATAGCACGCCGTTTTTCATCATTTTTGAGGATTTGAAGAAATTTCAAAATTTCAAAAAACATGGGTTATAGCCCATCGTTTTTTGAATTTTTGAAAAAAATGTTATCCTCATTTTTCATCATTTTTGAACATGGGCTATAGCCCCTACCGTACGGCATACTATAGCACGCCGTTTTTCATCATTTTTGAGGATTTGAAGAAAATTCAAAATTTAAAAAAACATGGGTTATAGCCCATCGTTTTTTGAATTTTTGAAAAAAATGTTATCCTCATTTTTCATCATTTTTGAACATGGGCTATAGCCCCTACCGTACGGCATACTATAGCACGCCGTTTTTCATCATTTTTGAGGATTTGAAGAAAATTCAAAATTTCAAAAAACATGGGTTATAGCCCATCGTTTTTTGAATTTTTGAAAAAAATGTTATCCTCATTTTTCATCATTTTTGAACATGGGCTATAGCCCCTACCGTACGGCATACTATAGCACGCCGTTTTTCATCATTTTTGAGGATTTGAAGAAAATTCAAAATTTCAAAAAACATGGGTTATAGCCCATCGTTTTTTGAATTTTTGAAAAAAATGTTATCCTCATTTTTCATGATTTTTGAACATGGGCTATAGCCCCTACCGTACGGCATACTATAGCACGCCGTTTTTCATCATTTTTGAGGATTTGAAGAAAATTCAAAATTTCAAAAAACATGGGTTATAGCCCATCGTTTTTTGAATTTTTGAAAAAAATGTTATCCTCATTTTTCATCATTTTTGAACATGGGCTATAGCCCCTACCGTACGGCATACTATAGCACGCCGTTTTTCATCATTTTTGAGGATTTGAAGAAATTTCAAAATTTCAAAAAACATGGGTTATAGCCCATCGTTTTTTGAATTTTTGAAAAAAATGTTATCCTCATTTTTCATCATTTTTGAACATGGGCTATAGCCCCTACCGTACGGCATACTATAGCACGCCGTTTTTCATCATTTTTGAGGATTTGAACAAAATTCAAAATTAAAAAAAACATGGGTTATAGCCCATCGTTTTTTGAATTTTTGAAAAAAATGTTATCCTCATTTTTCATCATTTTTGAACATGGGCTATAGCCCCTACCGTACGGCATACTATAGCACGCCGTTTTTCATCATTTTTGAGGATTTGAAGAAATTTCAAAATTTCAAAAAACATGGGTTATACCCCATCGTTTTTTGAATTTTTGAAAAAAATGTTATCCTCATTTTTCATCATTTTTGAACATGGGCTATAGCCCCTACCGTACGGCATACTATAGCACGCGGTTTTTCATCATTTTTGAGGATTTGAAGAAAATTCAAAATTTCAAAAAACATGGGTTATAGCCCATCGTTTTTTGAATTTTTGAATAAAATGTTATCCTCATTTTTCATCATTTTTGAACATGGGCTATAGCCCCTACCGTACGGCATACTATAGCACGCCGTTTTTCATCATTTTTGAGGATTTGAAGAAAATTCAAAATTTCAAAAAACATGGGTTATAGCCCATCGTTTTTTGAATTTTTGAAAAAAATGTTATCCTCATTTTTCATCATTTTTTAACATGGGCTATAGCCCCTACCGTACGGCATACTATAGCCCGCCGTTTTTCATCATTTTTGAGGATTTGAAGAAATTTCAAAATTTCAAAAAACATGGGTTATAGCCCATCGTTTTTTGAATTTTTGAAAAAAATGTTATCCTCATTTTTCATCATTTTTGAACATGGGCTATAGCCCCTACCGTACGGCATACTATAGCACGCCGTTTTTCATCATTTTTGAGGATTTGAAGAAAATTCAAAATTTAAAAAAACATGGGTTATAGCCCATCGTTTTTTGAATTTTTGAAAAAAATGTTATCCTCATTTTTCATCATTTTTGAACATGGGCTATAGCCCCTACCGTACGGCATACTATAGCACGCCGTTTTTCATCATTTTTGAGGATTTGAAGAAAATTCAAAATTTCAAAAAACATGGGTTATAGCCCATCGTTTTTTGAATTTTTGAAAAAAATGTTATCCTCATTTTTCATCATTTTTGAACATGGGCTATAGCCCCTACCGTACGGCATACTATAGCACGCCGTTTTTCATCATTTTTGAGGATTTGAAGAAATTTCAAAATTTCAAAAAACATGGGTTATAGCCCATCGTTTTTTGAATTTTTGAAAAAAATGTTATCCTCATTTTTCATCATTTTTGAACATGGGCTATAGCCCCTACCGTACGGCATACTATAGCACGCCGTTTTTCATCATTTTTGAGGATTTGAAGAAAATTCAAAATTTAAAAAAACATGGGTTATAGCCCATCGTTTTTTGAATTTTTGAAAAAAATGTTATCCTCATTTTTCATCATTTTTGAACATGGGCTATAGCCCCTACCGTACGGCATACTATAGCACGCCGTTTTTCATCATTTTTGAGGATTTGAAGAAAATTCAAAATTTCAAAAAACATGGGTTATAGCCCATCGTTTTTTGAATTTTTGAAAAAAATGTTATCCTCATTTTTCATCATTTTTGAACATGGGCTATAGCCCCTACCGTACGGCATACTATAGCACGCCGTTTTTCATCATTTTTGAGGATTTGAAGAAAATTCAAAATTTCAAAAAACATGGGTTATAGCCCATCGTTTTTTGAATTTTTGAAAAAAATGTTATCCTCATTTTTCATCATTTTTGAACATGGGCTATAGCCCCTACCGTACGGCATACTATAGCACGCCGTTTTTCATCATTTTTGAGGATTTGAAGAAAATTCAAAATTTCAAAAAACATGGGTTATAGCCCATCGTTTTTTGAATTTTTGAAAAAAATGTTATCCTCATTTTTCATCATTTTTGAACATGGGCTATAGCCCCTACCGTACGGCATACTATAGCACGCCGTTTTTCATCATTTTTGAGGATTTGAAGAAATTTCAAAATTTCAAAAAACATGGGTTATAGCCCATCGTTTTTTGAATTTTTGAAAAAAATGTTATCCTCATTTTTCATCATTTTTGAACATGGGCTATAGCCCCTACCGTACGGCATACTATAGCACGCCGTTTTTCATCATTTTTGAGGATTTGAACAAAATTCAAAATTTAAAAAAACATGGGTTATAGCCCATCGTTTTTTGAATTTTTGAAAAAAATGTTATCCTCATTTTTCATCATTTTTGAACATGGGCTATAGCCCCTACCGTACGGCATACTATAGCACGCCGTTTTTCATCATTTTTGAGGATTTGAAGAAATTTCAAAATTTCAAAAAACATGGGTTATACCCCATCGTTTTTTGAATTTTTGAAAAAAATGTTATCCTCATTTTTCATCATTTTTGAACATGGGCTATAGCCCCTACCGTACGGCATACTATAGCACGCGGTTTTTCATCATTTTTGAGGATTTGAAGAAAATTCAAAATTTCAAAAAACATGGGTTATAGCCCATCGTTTTTTGAATTTTTGAAAAAAATGTTATCCTCATTTTTCATCATTTTTGAACATGGGCTATAGCCCCTACCGTACGGCATACTATAGCACGCCGTTTTTCATCATTTTTGAGGATTTGAAGAAAATTCAAAATTTAAAAAAACATGGGTTATAGCCCATTGTTTTTTGAATTTTTGAAAAAAATGTTATCCTCATTTTTCATAATTTTTGAACATGGGCTATAGCCCCTACCGTACGGCATACTATAGCACGCCGTTTTTCATAATTTTTGAGGATTTGAAGAAAATTCAAAATTTCAAAAAACATGGGTTATAGCCCATCGTTTTTGAATTTTTGAAAAAAAAATTATCCTCATTTTTCATCATTTTTGAACATGGGCTATAGCCCCTACCGTACGGCATACTATAGCACGCCGTTTTTCATCATTTTTGAGGATTTGAAGAAAATTCAAAATTTCAAAAAACATGGGTTATAGCCCATCGTTTTTTGAATTTTTGAAAAAAATGTTATCCTCATTTTCATCATTTTTGAACATGGGCTATAGCTCCTACCGTACGGCATACTATAGCACGCCGTTTTTCATCATTTTTGAGGATTTGAAGAAAATTCAAAATTTCAAAAAACATGGGTTATAGCCCATCGTTTTTTGAATTTTTGAAAAAAATGTTATCCTCATTTTTCATCATTTTTGAACATGGGCTATAGCCCCTACCGTACGGCATTTGTAAGTGTAAGGCTTTATTGGGTCGTCCACTCACAGTTAACAGTCTTTGTATTGAGTTTGTGCTTAAAATGTAGGCCTACTGTAATTCTGCAAACTGTTAATAAATATTTCAATCAATCAATCAATCAAAATTGACATTTCAACTATTGATCAGACGCTGTGCATTGACGACACCTAGTGGTCATTCATTTTAATTGCATGCATGCAGAGAAATCACAACATTGTGAGACGCACTGGGTCGTTGCCATGTTTTGCCACGGAAACCAGCGACCTGCCTTGTGTAAGTAAGTAAATTTTATTTATAAAGCACCTTTCTTAACAATGTTACAAAGTGCTGTACAGTGACACAATAAAATCAATCATAATTAAAACAGGACAGTACAACAAGCAAATAAGAACAACATAATCAAGTCAAATAAAATCAGAAAAATGTTCCCGAAATAAAAACGTTTTCAGTGGACGAAGCCAGGCTTGATACGAGCAGACGTGGCAACGCGATCGAAACACAGGGGCAATCTCCCGTTGGCCGAGAGGTTGGAACTCACGGGCCAATGGGAGCCTGTGTCGTGTAATTTCTCCCTTTACACTGACTATAATTCTATCTATTTGAGACAGAAACGGCTAAGCAATACGGCAGGCTGTAGGCTGTAGTCAAAAGCACCGGACGAATGAAGGCAGGCAGAGAGTGTTCTGAAGTGTAGTGTAGAGTCGATCATTTTATTGCAACCGAGACCAAGACAGAGAGCTTCGCCATTGTCCCTGAGCCTGGAGCTCAGGGACTCCCTCGTACTGAACCGCTGCCGCGGCCAGTTTAAGACTCCGTAAACCTTGCATTTTACAGGACATATATACAGTGTTTTTGCATAGACACAGATATACGGAGGTGGAGACTGAAACTTTACATACCGGTATTCATCAACATATTGCCACTTGGTAAGCAAAGGTCTCTCCTGGATACAATAGAATGCTAAGTTCCCTATCACACCTGGCCAGGCCAAGCTACTTGACTAAGGCCCACGACACCTTGACTTTAAATATCAAAGACAGGCCTCTGCAGACACAGTGACTGCAGATAGTGACAGTTGACTTATTTAGCATGCCCTTAGCACAGTGACCAAATGTATAAGTCGGACATTTTAACATGGCTTATATATGAATATCATGAAATATAGATACCACACCTGCATGCTTTTGGGCGGCCAATAAGGGCAGGGGTAAAACAGAGAGAATTGTTTCCGGATCCTTAACATCAACTAGCACAGAAAAGCTGTGTTGTATTAACCAGCAGTTAGCTCAGTCTGATGAGTGTCTGTGTTTGTGATCCACAGGTCCAGGGTTCAAATCCCACATTATTCATGTGTCTCTGTGATTCTTTGCTTTGCACACTGACTTTCAGAAGGACAACTTTAAAGCAGCACAGAAATTCCCAATGATTGTGTGCCTCAGTGGACCAACGGATAAGTCAAATGATATCCGTAGTATACCTAGTAGAAGTGTGCCGGTTCGAACCCCGACATACTCAAATCTTTACTGACACTTTGCATTCCACACTAACATCAACTAGCACAGAAAAGCTGTGTTGTAGTAACCAGCACTTAGCTCAGTGTGATGAGTGGCTGTACTTAGTTGTGATCCACAGGTCCACGGTTCAAATCCCACATTATTCATGTGTCTCTGTGATGCTTTGCTTTGCACACTGACTTTCTTGAATAAAAAATAAAAACTCAAAAGCACCAGGAGACATCTGCTGAATGCCCCAAGGTGCCTTGGCTCAATGGTGTGGAGCGCTTGACCCAGTTGCCAGCTTCAGACAGTTGGCCGGTTCAAGTCCCATGTCATGACATCAAGGTGCTGGAGGACCATCGGGAGTTCCTCCTACAGCTCAATGCTGCAGTAATTTGAACTTTTCAAGGCTAGAATAAAAAATAAAAACTCAAAAGCACCCGGAGACATCTGCTGAATGCCCAAAGGTGCCGTGGCGTAATGGTGTGGAGCGCTTGGCCCGTTGCCTCTGCTACAGTCAGTTGGCCGGTTCAAGTCCCATGTCATGACATCAAGGTGCTGGAGGACCCCTGAAGAACATTTTCAATGTCCATCTAAATTCTAAAAGGCTTGTTAAATATGAGTTCCCGGTTATACCTTACATGCCAGTGTGGCGCAGGTGATAAACCGGGGGTTTGTAAACAGGACATTCAGGGTTCAAGTCCCCTGAAGAACATTTTCAATGTCCATCTAAATTCTAAAAGGCTGGTTAAATATGAGTTCCCGGTAATTCCTTACATGCCAGTGTGGCGCAGGTGATAAACCGGGGGTTTGTAAACAGGACATTCAGGGTTCAAGTCCCCTGAAGAACATTTTCAATGTCCATCTAAATTCTAAAAGGCTGGTTAAATATGAGTTCCCGGTTATACCTTACATGCCAGTGTGGCGCAGGTGATAAACCGGGGGTTTGTAAACAGGACATTCAGGGTTCAAGTCCCCTGAAGAACATTTTCAATGTCCATCTAAATTCTAAAAGGCTGGATAAATATGAGTTCCCGGTAATTCCTTACATGCCAGTGTGGCGCAGGTGATAAACCGGGGGTTTGTAAACAGGACATTCAGGGTTCAAGTCCCCTGAAGAACATTTTCAATGTCCATCTAAATTCTAAAAGGCTGGTTAAATATGAGTTCCCGGTTATACCTTACATGCCAGTGTGGCGCAGGTGATAAACCGGGGGTTTGTAAACAGGACATTCAGGGTTCAAGTCCCCTGAAGAACATTTTCAATGTCCATCTAAATTCTAAAAGGCTGGTTAAATATGAGTTCCCGGTTATACCTTACATGTCAGTGTGGCACTTAGCTCAGTGTGATGAGTGGCTGTACTTAGTTGTGATCCACAGGTCCACGGTTCAAATCCCACATTATTCATGTGTCTCTGTGATGCTTTGCTTTGCACACTGACTTTCTTGAATAAAAAATAAAAACTCAAAAGCACCAGGAGACATCTGCTGAATGCCCCAAGGTGCCTTGGCTCAATGGTGTGGAGCGCTTGACCCAGTTGCCAGCTTCAGACAGTTGGCCGGTTCAAGTCCCATGTCATGACATCAAGGTGCTGGGAAGGACCATCGGGAGACGGTGCTCTCTCCCCCTGTTTCCTGAAAAGTAACGGTTGGGGGTTATGCCGTACGATATAGGCTATAGCCCACCGTCCAAAATGATGAGAAACGAGGATTTTTTTTTTTTCAAAATTTCAAAAAACATGGGCTATAACCCATCGTTTTTTTTTTCATTTATTCCGCAATTTCCGCAAATTGCGGAAATTGCGGAAATGGAAATCGCGGAAATTGCAAAATTGCGGAAATTGTAATTGCGGAAATTGCGGAAATGGTAATTGCGGAAATTGCGGAAATGGTAATTGCGGAAATTGCGGAAATGGAAATTGCGGAAATTGCGGAAATGGAAATTGCGGAAATTGCGGAAATTCTAATTGCGGAAATTGCGGAATTGTGGAAATTGCGGAAATTGCAAAATTGCGGAAATGGAAATTGCGGAAATTGCGGAAATGGAATTTGCAGAAATTGCGGAAATGGAAATTGTGGAAATTGCGGAAATGGAAATTGTGGAAATGGAAATTGCGGAAATTGCGGAATAAATGAAAAAAAAAAAAAAAAAAAACGATGGGTTATTGCCCATGTTTTTTGAAATTTTGAAAAAAAAAGTTATCCTCGTTTCTCATCATTTTGGACCGTGGGCTATAGCCTATATCGTACGGCATAACCCCCAACCGTTACTTTTCAGGAAACAGGGGGAGAGAGCACCGTCTCCCGATGGTCCTTCCCAGCACCTTGATGTCATGACATGGGACTTGAACCGGCCAACTGTCTGAAGCTGGCAACTGGGTCAAGCGCTCCACACCATTGAGCCAAGGCACCTTGGGGCATTCAGCAGATGTCTCCTGGTGCTTTTGAGTTTTTATTTTTTATTCAAGAAAGTCAGTGTGCAAAGCAAAGCATCACAGAGACACATGAATAATGTGGGATTTGAACCGTGGACCTGTGGATCACAACTAAGTACAGCCACTCATCACACTGAGCTAAGTGCCACACTGACATGTAAGGTATAACCGGGAACTCATATTTAACCAGCCTTTTAGAATTTAGATGGACATTGAAAATGTTCTTCAGGGGACTTGAACCCTGAATGTCCTGTTTACAAACCCCCGGTTTATCACCTGCGCCACACTGGCATGTATGGTATAACCGGGAACTCATATTTAACCAGCCTTTTAGAATTTAGATGGACATTGAAAATGTTCTTCAGGGGACTTGAACCCTGAATGTCCTGTTTACAAACCCGCGGTTTATCACCTGCGCCACACTGGCATGTAAGGAATTACCGGGAACTCATATTTAAACAGCCTTTTAGAATTTAGATGGACATTGAAAATGTTCTTCAGGGGACTTGAACCCTGAATGTCCTGTTTACAAACCCCCGGTTTATCACCTGCGCCACACTGGCATGTAAGGTATAACCGGGAACTCATATTTAACAAGCCTTTTAGAATTTAGATGGACATTGAAAATGTTCTTCAGGGGTCCTCCAGCACCTTGATGTCATGACATGGGACTTGAACCGGCCAACTGACTGTAGCAGAGGCAACGGGCCAAGCGCTCCACACCATTACGCCACGGCACCTTTGGGCATTCAGCAGATGTCTCCGGGTGCTTTTGAGTTTTTATTTTTTATTCTAGCCTTGAAAAGTTCAAATTACTGCAGCATTGAGCTGTAGGAGGAACTCCCGATGGTCCTCCAGCACCTTGATGTCATGACATGGGACTTGAACCGGCCAACTGTCTGAAGCTGGCAACTGGGTCAAGCGCTCCACACCATTGAGCAAAGGCACCTTGGGGCATTCAGCAGATGTCTCCTGGTGCTTTTGAGTTTTTATTTTTTATTCAAGAAAGTCAGTGTGGAAAGCAAAGCATCACAGAGACACATGAATAATGTGGGATTTGAACCGTGGACCTGTGGATCACAACTAAGTACAGCCACTCATCACACTGAGCTAAGTGCCACACTGACATGTAAGGTATAACCGGGAACTCATATTTAACCAGCCTTTTAGAATTTAGATGGACATTGAAAATGTTCTTCAGGGGACTTGAACCCTGAATGTCCTGTTTACAAACCCCCGGTTTATCACCTGCGCCACACTGGCATGTATGGTATAACCGGGAACTCATATTTAACCAGCCTTTTAGAATTTAGATGGACATTGAAAATGTTCTTCAGGGGACTTGAACCCTGAATGTCCTGTTTACAAACCCCCGGTTTATCACCTGCGCCACACTGGCATGTAAGGAATTACCGGGAACTCATATTTAAACAGCCTTTTAGAATTTAGATGGACATTGAAAATGTTCTTCAGGGGACTTGAATCCTGAATGTCCTGTTTACAAACCCCCGGTTTATCACCTGCGCCACACTGGCATGTAAGGTATAACCGGGAACTCATATTTAACAAGCCTTTTAGAATTTAGATGGACATTGAAAATGTTCTTCAGGGGTCCTCCAGCACCTTGATGTCATGACATGGGACTTGAACCGGCCAACTGACTGTAGCAGAGGCAACGGGCCAAGCGCTCCACACCATTACGCCACGGCACCTTTGGGCATTCAGCAGATGTCTCCGGGTGCTTTTGAGTTTTTATTTTTTATTCTAGCCTTGAAAAGTTCAAATTACTGCAGCATTGAGCTGTAGGAGGAACTCCCGATGGTCCTCCAGCACCTTGATGTCATGACATGGGACTTGAACCGGCCAACTGTCTGAAGCTGGCAACTGGGTCAAGCTCTCCACACCATTGAGCCAAGGCACCTTGGGGCATTCAGCAGATGTCTCCTGGTGCTTTTGAGTTTTTATTTTTTATTCAAGAAAGTCAGTGTGCAAAGCAAAGCATCACAGAGACACATGAATAATGTGGGATTTGAACCGTGGACCTGTGGATCACAACTAAGTACAGCCACTCATCACACTGAGCTAAGTGCCACACTGACATGTAAGGTATAACCGGGAACTCATATTTAACCAGCCTTTTAGAATTTAGATGGACATTGAAAATGTTCTTCAGGGGACTTGAACCCTGAATGTCCTGTTTACAAACCCCCGGTTTATCACCTGCGCCACACTGGCATGTATGGTATAACCGGGAACTCATATTTAACCAGCCTTTTAGAATTTAGATGGACATTGAAAATGTTCTTCAGGGGACTTGAACCCTGAATGTCCTGTTTACAAACCCCCGGTTTATCACCTGCGCCACACTGGCATGTAAGGAATTACCGGGAACTCATATTTAAACAGCCTTTTAGAATTTAGATGGACATTGAAAATGTTCTTCAGGGGACTTGAACCCTGAATGTCCTGTTTACAAACCCCCGGTTTATCACCTGCGCCACACTGGCATGTAAGGTATAACCGGGAACTCATATTTAACAAGCCTTTTAGAATTTAGATGGACATTGAAAATGTTCTTCAGGGGTCCTCCAGCACCTTGATGTCATGACATGGGACTTGAACCTGCCAACTGACTGTAGCAGAGGCAACGGGCCAAGCGCTCCACACCATTACGCCACGGCACCTTTGGGCATTCAGCAGATGTCTCCGGGTGCTTTTGAGTTTTTATTTTTTATTCTAGCCTTGAAAAGTTCAAATTACTGCAGCATTGAGCTGTAGGAGGAACTCCCGATGGTCCTCCAGCACCTTGATGTCATGACATGGGACTTGAACCGGCCAACTGTCTGAAGCTGGCAACTGGGTCAAGCTCTCCACACCATTGAGCCAAGGCACCTTGGGGCATTCAGCAGATGTCTCCTGGTGCTTTTGAGTTTTTATTTTTTATTCAAGAAAGTCAGTGTGCAAAGCAAAGCATCACAGAGACACATGAATAATGTGGGATTTGAACCGTGGACCTGTGGATCACAACTAAGTACAGCCACTCATCACACTGAGCTAAGTGCTGGTTACTACAACACAGCTTTTCTGTGCTAGTTGATGTTAGTGTGGAATGCAAAGTGTCAGTAAAGATTTGAGTATGTCGGGGTTCGAACCGGCACACTTCTACTAGGTATACTACGGATATCATTTGACTTATCCGTTGGTCCACTGAGGCACACAATCATTGGGAATTTCTGTGCTGCTTTAAAGTTGTCCTTCTGAAAGTCAGTGTGCAAAGCAAAGCATCACAGAGACACATGAATAATGTGGGATTTGAACCCTGGACCTGTGGATCACAAACACAGACGCTCATCACACTGAGCTAAGTGCTGGTTACTACAACACAGCTTTTCTGTGCTAGTTGATGTTAAGGATCCGGAACAATTCTCTCTGTTTTACCCCTGCCCTTATTGGCCGCCCAAAAGCATGCAGGTGTGGTATCTATATTTCATGATATTCATATATAAGCCATGTTAAAATGTCCGACTTATACGTTTGGTCACTGTGCTAAGGGCATGCTAAATAAGTCAACTGTCACTATCTGCAGTCACTGTGTCTGCAGAGGCCTGTCTTTGATATTTAAAGTCAAGGTGTCGTGGGCCTTAGTCAAGTAGCTTGGCCTGGCCAGGTGTGATAGGGAACTTAGCATTCTATTGTATCCAGGAGAGACCTTTGCTTACCAAGTGGCAATATGTTGATGAATACCGGTATGTAAAGTTTCAGTCTCCACCTCCGTATATCTGTGTCTATGCAAAAACACTGTATATATGTCCTGTAAAATGCAAGGTTTAGGGAGTCTTAAACTGGCCGCGGCAGCGGTTCAGTACGAGGGAGTCCCTGAGCTCCAGGCTCAGGGACAATGGCGAAGCTCTCTGTCTTGGTCTCGGTTGCAATAAAATGATCGACTCTACACTACACTTCAGAACACTCTCTGCCTGCCTTCATTCGTCCGGTGCTTTTGACTACAGCCTACAGCCTGCCGTATTGCTTAGCCGTTTCTGTCTCAAATAGATAGAATTATAGTCAGTGTAAAGGGAGAAATTACACGACACAGGCCCGTGAGTTCCAACCTCTCGGCCAACGGGAGATTGCCCCTGTGTTTCGATCGCGTTGCCACGTCTGCTCGTATCAAGCCTGGCTTCGTCCACTGAAAAAGTTTTTATTTCGGGAACATTTTTCTGATTTTATTTGACTTGATTATGTTGTTCTTATTTGCTTGTTGTACTGTCCTGTTTTAATTATGATTGATTTTATTGTGTCACTGTACAGCACTTTGTAACATTGTTAAGAAAGGTGCTTTATAAATAAAATTTACTTACTTACTTACACAAGGCAGGTCGCTGGTTTCCGTGGCAAAACATGGCAACGACCCAGTGCGTCTCACAATGTTGTGATTTCTCTGCATGCATGCAATTAAAATGAATGACCACTAGGTGTCGTCAATGCACAGCGTCTGATCAATAGTTGAAATGTCAATTTGGATTGATTGATTGATTGAAATATTTATTAACAGTTTGCAGAATTACAGTAGGCCTACATTTCAAGCACAAACTCAATACAAAGACTGTTAACTGTGAGTGGACGACCCAATTAAGCCTTACACTTAAAAAAACGATGGGCTATAACCCATGTTTTTTGAAATTTTGAATTTTCTTCAAATCCTCAAAAATGATGAAAAATGGCGTGCTATAGTATGCCGTACGGTAGGAGCTATAGCCCATGTTCAAAAATGATGAAAAATGAGGATAACATTTTTTTCAAAAATCCAAAAAAAACGATGGGCTATAACCCATGTTTTTTGAAATTTTGAATTTTCTTCAAATCCTCAAAAATGATGAAAAACGGCGTGCTATAGTATGCCGTACGGTAGGGGCTATAGCCCATGTTCAAAAATTATGAAAAATGAGGATAACATTTTTTTCAAAAATTCAAAAAACGATGGGCTATAACCCATGTTTTTTGAAAATTTGAAATGTCTTCAAATCCTCAAAAATGATGAAAAACGGCGTGCTATAGTATGCCGTACGGTAGGGGCTATAGCCCATGTTCAAAAATGATGAAAAATGAGGATAACATTTTTAACAAAAATTCAAAAAATGATGGGCTATAACCCATGTTTTTTGAAATTTTGAATTTTCTTCAAATCCTCAAAAATGATGAAAAATGGCGTGCTATAGTATGCCGTACGGTAGGGGCTATAGCCCATGTTCAAAAATGATGAAAAATGAGGATAACATTTTTAACAAAAATTCAAAAAATGATGGGCTATAACCCATGTTTTTTGAAATTTTGAATTTTCTTCAAATCCTCAAAAATGATGAGAAATGGCGTGCTATAGTATGCCGTACGGTAGGGGCTATAGCCCATGTTCAAAAATGATGAAAAATGAGGATAACATTTTTTTCAAAAATTCAAAAAACGATGGGCTATAACCCATGTTTTTTGAAATTTTGAATTTTCTTCAAATCCTCAAAAATGATGAAAAACCGCGTGCTATAGTATGCCGTACGGTAGGGGCTATAGCCCATGTTCAAAAATGATGAAAAATGAGGATAACATTTTTTTCAAAAATTCAAAAAACGATGGGCTATAACCCATGTTTTTTGAAATTTTGAATTTTCTTCAAATCCTCAAAAATGATGAAAAACCGCGTGCTATAGTATGCCGTACGGTAGGGGCTATAGCCCATGTTCAAAAATGATGAAAAATGAGGATAACATTTTTTTCAAAAATTCAAAAAACGATGGGCTATAACCCATGTTTTTTGAAATTTTGAATTTTCTTCAAATCCTCAAAAATGATGAAAAGCGGCGTGCTATAGTATGCCGTACGGTAGGGGCTATAGCCCATGTTCAAAAATGATGAAAAATGAGGATAACATTTTTAACAAAAATTCAAAAAATGATGGGCTATAACCCATGTTTTTTGAAATTTTGAATTTTCTTCAAATCCTCAAAAATGATGAAAAATGGCGTGCTATAGTATGCCGTACGGTAGGGGCTATAGCCCATGTTCAAAAATGATGAAAAATGAGGATAACATTTTTTTCAAAAATTCAAAAAACGATGGGCTATAACCCATGTTTTTTGAAATTTTGAATTTTCTTCAAATCCTCAAAAATGATGAAAAACGGCGTGCTATAGTATGCCGTACGGTAGGGGCTATAGCCCATGTTTAAAAATGATGAAAAATGAGGATAACATTTTTTTCAAAAATTCAAAAAACGATGGGCTATAACCCATGTTTTTTGAAATTTTGAATTTTCTTCAAATCCTCAAAAATGATGAAAAACGGCGTGCTATAGTATGCCGTACGGTAGGGGCTATAGCCCATGTTCAAAAATGATGAAAAATGAGGATAACATTTTTTTCAAAAATTCAAAAAACGATGGGCTATAACCCATGTTTTTTGAAATTTTGAATTTTCTTCAAATCCTCAAAAATGATGAAAAGCGGCGTGCTATAGTATGCCGTACGGTAGGGGCTATAGCCCATGTTCAAAAATGATGAAAAATGAGGATAACATTTTTAACAAAAATTCAAAAAATGATGGGCTATAACCCATGTTTTTTTAAATTTTGAATTTTCTTCAAATCCTCAAAAATGATGAAAAATGGCGTGCTATAGTATGCCGTACGGTAGGGGCTATAGCCCATGTTCAAAAATGATGAAAAATGAGGATAACATTTTTTTCAAAAATTCAAAAAACGATGGGCTATAACCCATGTTTTTTGAAATTTTGAATTTTCTTCAAATCCTCAAAAATGATGAAAAACGGCGTGCTATAGTATGCCGTACGGTAGGGGCTATAGCCCATGTTTAAAAATGATGAAAAATGAGGATAACATTTTTTTCAAAAATTCAAAAAACGATGGGCTATAACCCATGTTTTTTGAAATTTTGAATTTTCTTCAAATCCTCAAAAATGATGAAAAACGGCGTGCTATAGTATGCCGTACGGTAGGGGCTATAGCCCATGTTCAAAAATTATGAAAAATGAGGATAACATTTTTTTCAAAAATTCAAAAAACGATGGGCTATAACCCATGTTTTTTTAAATTTTTAAATTTCTTCAAATCCTCAAAAATGATGAAAAACGGCGTGCTATAGTATGCCGTACGGTAGGGGCTATAGCCCATGTTCAAAAATGATGAAAAATGAGGATAACATTTTTTTCAAAAATTCATAAAACGATGGGCTATAACCCATGTTTTTTGAAATTTTGAATTTTCTTCAAATCCTCAAAAATGATGAAAAACGGCGTGCTATAGTATGCCGTACGGTAGGGGCTATAGCCCATGTTCAAAAATGATGAAAAATGAGGATAACATTTTTTTCAAAAATTCAAAAAACGATGGGCTATAACCCATGTTTTTTGAAATTTTGAATTTTCTTCAAATCCTCAAAAATGATGAAAAACAGCGTGCTATAGTATGCCGTACGGTAGGGGCTATAGCCCATGTTCAAAAATGATGAAAAATGAGGATAACATTTTTTTCAAAAATTCAAAAAACGATGGGCTATAACCCATGTTTTTTGAAATTTTGAATTTTCTTCAAATCCTCAAAAATGATGAAAAACGGCGTGCTATCGTATGCCGTACGGTAGGGGCTATAGCCCATGTTCAAAAATGATGAAAAATGAGGATAATTTTTTTTCAAAAATTCAAAAAACGATGGGCTATAACCCATGTTTTTTTTAATTTTGAATTTTCTTCAAATCCTCAAAAATGATGAAAAACGGCGTGCTATAGTATGCCGTACGGTAGGGGCTATAGCCCATGTTCAAAAATGATGAAAAATGAGGATAACATTTTTTTCAAAAATTCAAAAAACGATGGGCTATAACCCATGTTTTTTGAAATTTTGAATTTTCTTCAAAAATGATGAAAAACGGCGTGCTATAGTATGCCGTACGGTAGGGGCTATAGCCCATGTTAAAAAAAGATGAAAAATGAGGATAACATTTTTTCAAAAATTCAAAAAACGATGGGCTATAACCCATGTTTTTTGAAATTTTGAATTTTCTTCAAATCCTCAAAATTGATGAAAAACGGCGTGCTATAGTATGCCGTACGGTAGGGGCTATAGCCCATGTTCAAAAATGATGAAAAATGAGGATAACATTTTTTTCAAAAATTCAAAAAACGATGGGCTATAACCCATGTTTTTTGAAATTTTGAATTTTCTTCAAATCCTCAAAAATGATGAAAAACGGCGTGCTATAGTATATATATATATATATATATACAAAGGGCATTGTTCAATTCATCAAAACATTTAGAGACAAACAAATAGACACTTATATGTAGTTAAAGCAACAGAGTTAAGCAACAGAAACAAACAACAATGGATTCTACAGTGTAAAGACACCAATTTAATTATAAATGTCAAAAAGTTGAATATCTAATAATATCAATTTAAAATGTATTATCCAATACAAATTTCCTTACCATTTTTAATGTTTTAGTTTTGTATTGCTATTTTTATTTGCTAATTGTAGATTGACCTACTTTTTGTTTCTGGCATTCCGCTGCTTGCTATTTTTTATTTTATTTTCATGTGAAGTACTTTGAGTTGCATTTTATGTATGACATGTGCTATATAAATAAAGTTTAATATGTGAAGTACTTTAGTTGTCAAGGATGCAGACAGAGTTGAACCCAGGAGCAAAGTCACAACAAACTAGAGTATAATAATAAAGTATTTAATAAAGAATTACGAGATATCTTACACAGGGGAATGCAGGTAGGAATCAGGCATGAATCAGAATGACATCAAAGTCAACACATGAACAGGCAGGACATCTGTGACACAGGTTATGAACTGACAATGAGTGTTTGTACTGAGTCCAGTTTTATAGTGAGCAGGTTGATTGGAGAAGTGTTCACTGCTGGGCTGATTAGGTAGTTGACAGGTGTGTAAATGGAACTGGGTGTGCTGGAATGGGATATGGGAGGCCAGTGTGGAGACTGAGGGAGAGACAGAATGTGACAGAGTTGCATTTTATGTATGAAATGTGCTATATAAATAAAGTTTACACCACTGACTGTCCCTCCATATAAAATAAAGGCGAAAGTCACAAAAGAAAATTGATCAGTTACAATTCCAGACTATGAAGAATCATTTAATAAAGGAATACTTCCAGATTCAGTTAAAGATTAGCTACAATAATTGTGATATTAAAAGTTAAATGCTCGTCATATGACATAACAGAGAGGAATGGGCCGGACCCTGCGCGCTAAAGAGGGCTTGCCAGCCATTCTCTTGGTCCCACTCCAGATGACAGCACCATTCTGTTTGCTGCTCCTCACCATTTGATTTGCACACTACAACACACCTTCACCATATTAACCACACATCCACACTGACACCACTGATCTTACTGACTACCACATCTCATACTTGTTGTAAGCATTATCATTTATATTAAGTATTATTAGTTATCTCTTACGAATAAATTATTGTTATTTTGAACACTGCTCTGTGTCCTCCTCAATTTGTCATGGCCCAACGGGCCGGGTTATGACAGCATGCACACAATATGTAAATAAATAAATGTGTTACATTTTCTTGCATAAACACAAAGAGCTGTTTCCATAACTGCACAAATTATTGCACATAACATGAGTAGCTGTTATAATAACATAATAACATAACATGAGTAGCTCTTTGCCTGCCTGCCTGCCTGCCTGTCTGTCTGTCCATGAGTAGTTATTTGTCTGTCTGTCAATGAGTAGCTGTCTTACTGTCTGCCTGTCTATGAGTAGCTGTCTGCCTGCCTGTCTATGAGTAGCTGTCTGTCTGCCTGCCTGTCCAATTGTCCATGAGTAGCTGTCTGTCTGCCTGTCTGAGTAGCTGTCTGCCTGCCTGCCTAATTGTCCATGAGTAGCTGTCTGTCTGCCTGTCTATGAGTAGCTGTCTGCCTGCCTGCCTAATTGTCCATGAGTAGCTGTCTGTCTGTCTATGAGTAGCTGTCTGCCTTCCTGCCTGTCCAATTGTCCATGAGTAGCTGTCTGTCTGTCTATGAGTAGCTGTCTGCCTTCCTGCCTGTCCAATTGTCCATGAGTAGCTGTCTGTCTGTCTATGAGTAGCTGTTTGCCTTCCTGCCTGTCCAATTGTCCATGAGTAGCTGTCTGCCTGCCTGTACAATTCTCCATGAGTAGCTGTCTGTCTGCCTGTCTATGAGTAGCTGTCTGACTGCCTGCCTGTCCAATTCTCCATGAGTAGCTGTCTGTCTGTCTGCCTGTCTATGAGTAGCTGTCTGCCTGCCTGCCAGCCAGCAAGTTGGTTAACAGAAAATTAATTGTTATGGCAGAGTAAAATAAAATACAATAAACACAATTTGCCTGAAAATATATTACCCAGCTATGACCTTTTTCATGAAAAAAAATGAGTAGTGATATGGCTGACTGAGTAAAATAAAACAATCTACCTGAAAATAGATAGCTATAAGTGAAGAGCAATTTCCGCAATTTCCATTTCCGCAATTTCCGCAATTTCCTCAATTTCCATTTCCACCATTTCCGCAATTTCCGCAATTACCATTTCCGCAATTTCCGCAATTACCATTTCCGCATTTCCGCAATTTCCATTTCCACCATTTCCGCAATTTCCTCAATTTCCATTTCCACCATTTCCGCAATTTCCGCAATTACCATTTCCGCAATTTCCGCAATTTACATTTCCGCAATTTCCTCAATTTCTATTTCCACCATTTCCGCAATTTCCGCAATTACCATTTCCGCAATTTCCGCAATTATCATTTCCGCATTTCCGCAATTTCCATTTCCACCATTTCCGCAATTTCCGCAATTACAATTTCCGCAATTTCCATTTCCATTTCCAACTATTAATGGCAGCTGGGTTTCATCATTCAAATAAAATAGAATTCTGTCCATTTAGCTATAAAATTATGTCAGGGAATAGGGATACACAGTATATGTCTTTCATTTGCATTGCATCTCCCCCCCCCCCCCCCCCCCCAAGCTTTTATTTTCGTTCGAGTAATAGTACAACTTTAATAGTATTACTTATAATAATGTAATTAAAGATAACTTCATTCAGATTTATTTATTTCATTTTTCATTTTCCAGATTTTTTTTCTTCTTTTTTTTAGATTTTCATTGGTGGGCCAGTCATAATGGTCCCGCGGGCCTGATGTGGCCCGCGGGCCTGAGGTTGAGTATCACTGCTATAGCCCATGGTCCAAAATGATGAGAAACGAGGATAACTTTGGAAATTGCGGAAATTGCAAATTGCGGAAATTGCGGAAATTGCAACACATTGAGCAGGGCACTGCAGGGAGTTGAACCCCGTTCCGGTAAACCAGAAGTACCAGTACCAGTGCCTTAGAAGTAAAGGTATTGGAAATACGCAAGTAAAGTAAATGTACTTGTATGTTTTAGATTAGATGAATCAGCACACAAAGCAGCATTAAGAAACATGCATACAGTGTTTATTTTGCAACCATGGACACATTAAATAAAACTACAAAGGTACTTCACTTAATACAAAAGATAGATTATATCCCATTCACGTACAAAATAACAATAATTTACTGTATAAATTAAAAATTTCACTATTTCGTTATTTACAATTTCATGAAAACAATATGCTCCCCCCTCCCACTCCAAGGTCAAGGACACTCACAACAAACATACCCGACTTTGAGAACCACTGGATTTCACTTTTCTCTCCCCCCTTTGATTGTTTCTTTCATTCTCTCTCTTTCTCTATGCATGGACTGCTCTTAACATTACAGACCATAGGGGCATGTGCTCTTGTCTTAAGTTGCAATAATTAACATGAGTTACAGTCCAGCAGACAGGAGAGATATAGCATGAGGTCACACAATTAGACAAACTGGAAATCGTTGGAATAAACCTGGCCAGCACTGTTGCAGGTGCAGTAAGTTGTATATATTTCTTGTTAAAATATATTCTGATAAAGTAATCATTGCTATTGAGTGTTTGTTCATCTCTCCAGCGCTTTAGTAAACAGAAAATTCATTTTCAGGTCAGGATACCAATTTTATCCAATCGGGAGAAAGAACACATACAGGGTACAGGATAAACAAGTGGAACAAGTGAGACACAAAGAAATTAAAAGACAAATGAGGAACAGGAAGTGGAACACTATACATTTTAAGCTGATAAATGGGTCCTCTCTGTGATTGGTTGAAACTGGCAACCCACCTGAGAACTTTGTTTACTTAAAGAGATGGGGAGACCCCTGTAAATGGACAAGCGCTCAAGCAGTGATTACTATCAGAATGTAGAGCTTTAACCTTTTAACCCCAAAAGAAGAAAAGAAAAAAAAAATCAAAAAAGTATCACTTACATAGTACACTACCTTTAACATGAGCTCAGCAGACAGGATACATATTGTCTCTGTCGGGTGGAAACCTCATATGTCGAAAACTGTGACTTTTCAGGATACAAATTCAAAAGCATTAAAAGTAGATCTACAAGCTCAAAAGCTTTTGATGGTTTTGTGTGATACTGTAGGGCGTTAATTTGCGGGGACAAAAGCAAAAACACAAGAAGTTACAATTATGGAGATAAGAGGTTTCTGCCAGACAGCGACGATATAGAATGAGGTCACTATTAGACAAAGTGAAGAACATTGGAATGAACATGGCCAGCATCAGGTCGCTCTAGTCCCATCATAGTATAATCATAGCTGCTGTAAATCCTACTCTAAGACACTGTGACCCCACCATAAGCCTAATTTATAGCTCACTGCATCGTAATATGGTCCCGTGCTTTAGATGAAAATCAGTTATTTTAACCACTTGAACCCTAGCAGACCCTATACTGGGGCTGAACGTTTGCCGAAAAATAGCAGCTCACCAATGTGTACCGTTGTCCAAAATTGTGAGTTTGTAGATTGACTATTTTCACCAAAAGAGTTTAAGTGCCATACAACGGAGCATAAATTAGGGTTTAGGCGTGCTGTCACAAGTGCCCATGGTTTGATGAAGCTTTCTTATTTTGTATAAGAGTATGCCATGCAAGTGGGGGCCAAATGTCCTGTAAGCGCGTTGACATTTTGTTGTGCAGAACAATCGTAAGTAATTTGTGAAACAACGGCACTTGCTATGCCAGTGACAGAATGTGTGACCTTTAACAAGCAGTTGAAATGTCACAGCAACGCACAGAACTGTCGGAACGAAACCTGCAGAGTGCCAAGGATTGGTTTGGGTTCTGTTTGTTTTTGGGTATGCTGTTTGTATTGGAAACAAAGTGGCTAGTAGAAGGTCCATTCTGTCAGGATTGGGTTTGTTGGGGGGCGGGATCATGCACTTCCTTTTGGGAAATGTAGACGGTCTAATGTCCAAATGTCACAATTTAATACAAAATGTATGTTAACAAGTTTAACCCTGGTGTCCCTCTTCATTTCAAAATCTGTCAAAAATCGAAATGTTTTTTCCCCCCTTTACATTTAAATACAAGCTCACAGTGTGTCATGACCTGACACGTTTCAGAACTTATAGATCAGCTATTTTCACTATTGTCACACAACTAAGTATGTCCTCCCTCTGCTTTTTTCATTTTTACAAAATCAAACTGCTGCATCCTGAAAACAGAAATAATTTACAGCTGTCGAAGAAAAACAACAAAACAGTGCTCCACCTCCAAGCTAAGTGTTGATTGATGAACAAGAACAAAAAGCACTTTGATGCATCTCTCAGCTGCCTCGCCGAGATACAAAATGAAAGAGCAAACAAAAAATGTCATTATTCCCACATTGAATTACACAATATACAACAACATTCACCCCACCCCCCTCCCGTAATCAAAAGACAACTTAACGCGAACAATATGTTCAGTAAATGTCCGAGACTACACATAAGAGCACACAAGAGATGAGAAACATAAACAAAATGTTCTTGTAAAGCTTTGTCTGTTTCTACTCTATTCCAAAAAAACAAAAACAATATATCTGTTCAGAAAAGCAAAAAAAAAATCATCGCCTGAATCTTACCATTTAACATCACTTAAATAATAAAGGTTCCTGTAAAAGCTGTCAACAATGAACTTAAGTTACTTACTATTATATAAAAATGACTATAACTTGATCTATGACAATCGCTAATTTTGCAAAAAAGTATGCATCCATTTCTATGGTGGAATATCCGTTTCTGGAGTGAAAACCCTCTCGTTCCTTTGGGCACCATTGCTATTTTTAAGAAGTGCACAGCTCCCTGCGGGAAGCAAGTGGGCTTTGTGAAAGGATTCAAAGGAATGGATCTTGGATTTTGGAGAGGAGCGGAGCGGAGATCTTTAAGGCACTCGAATGCCATCAAACCGGAAGAGGCTGCTGCCCACAGCCATGCAGAGAACCTCACATCTTCCCCGGGCTCTCTAAATGGCAGTTGTCTACAACCTTAAATCACCCAACGCCTTTTGCCTATGCTATTTTCTTCTCTCTGCCCAACTCCGCACACGGGTTCAGTGGTGCTACTAGTTATTCTCACTCTCTTTTTTTATTTCTTTATTTTGTGGTGATTCACTCCCAGAGTTACTGCTTCCCCCATTCCGCCCTCTGATAGTTTTATTCAAAGGAGACCGAAACATTGAATACTGAACTAATATGGCTCTTTTCGACTAGAAGAACTAAGTGAACCGTGCCGTGAAATGTATTTCACGGATAAAGTTCTGGGTTTGTTTCCATACGCTACAGCTTGTTTTCAGATAAGGTTCTGGGTTTGTTTCTATATGCTACAGCTTGTTTTCAGATAAGGTTCTGGGTTTGTTTCCATATGCTACAGCTTGTTTTCAGATAAGGTTCTGGGTTTGTTTCCATACGCTACAGCTTGTTTTCAGAGAAGGTTCTGGGTTTGTTTCCATACGCTACAGCTTGTTTTCAGATAAGGTTCTGGGTTTGTTTCCATACGCTACAGCTTGTTTTCAGATAAGGTTCTGGGTTTGTTTCCATATGCTACAGCTTGTTTTCAGATAAGGTTCTGGGTTTGTTTCCATACGCTACAGCTTGTTTTCAGATAAGGTTCTGGGTTTGTTTCCATACGCTACAGCTTGTTTTCAGATAAGGTTCTGGGTTTGTTTCCATACGCTACAGCTTGTTTTCAGAGAAGGTTCTGGGTTTGTTTCCATACGCTACAGCTTGTTTTCAGATAAGGTTCTGGGTTTGTTTCCATACGCTACAGCTTGTTTTCAGAGAAGGTTCTGGGTTTGTTTCCATACGCTACAGCTTGTTTTCAGAGAAGGTTCTGGGTTTGTTTCCATACGCTATGCGGCTACAGCTTGGTTTCAGAGAAGGTTCTCAGAACCTAATCTGTGCCCTGCTCAGGTGGTGGTCCTACTAACCACCAACATATCGCTGTCGCTCAGAAACCTCTCTTCTCTCATCTTTTGTTCAAGCTTGCAGATAACAGTTTTAGACAATATGTCTAAAACTGTTATCTGCAAGCTTGAACAAAAAAGCTGGCGGAAACCTCATATTATGAGGTTTCCGCCAGACAGAGACTAATATTATTATTATTATTATTTTATTTGTATTGATTTCCCCCCTCCCAAAAATAGCGTAGCTTCCACATCACGGGTGTTTCTAACTAAAATGGAGTAGTAAACTAAAAACACATCGCAGAACTTCAAAGGTTCTGGAAAGTTTCTGGCTATGGAAGGTTCTGGTTTACCCTTTGTAGTCGAAAAGACACATAAGAGTTCAGTTTCCCACAACAACTCTGGATGGTGGTCATTTCCCTACATGAGGCAGTCAGAAGAGTTGAGTAAAACGGATAACTATTCCACTTTGTGCGTCCATGTTGCATACATGTGTCTAGTCCTCCCCCAACATTCCCTTGCTAGAGATGAAGCGTAGAAGCACCTGGAAGAGTCACGCGTCCCCGTTTTGACTATTGCACTTAGGGACAGTCTGCCATTTTGTAGCTGGCTGTGGAGTACCGTCAGGGGCGGGCCGGACCTCCCGGAGGTTTTTTGGAGGACAACATGCTCTGGCCCTCAGCCTGTCTTGGGACAGGGAACTCCAGTGACTAGGGACGTCTACCGACATTGCAGATGGAACCTCAAGGGCCTCAAGAGGTAGAGTGGCCACACAAGGTTCCCGGTTTGATCCCTGGCCCCCCCTGGGTTATTGTCTGGGTTTAGTGTCCTTGAGCAAGACACTGAACCCCAAACTGCTCCCGATGAGCAGGGTAATGCCTTGCATTAGTTTCCTCTGCCATCAGTGTGTGAATGTGTGTGCGAATGGGTGAATGTAATGCACATTTTAAAGCGCTTTGAATAAAGGCTCTATATGAATGCATAATTTACCATTTACTAAGAGTGCATGAGAACCCCACTCGTCCTTGTCTCGGAGCGCTCCTGTCGCAGGCAGCAGACACCAACACCCTCCGTCCTCTCCTTTGGTGCTGAGCTAGGGGAGGGCTTGGCTAATGGGCCGTGTAGTAGCAGTCAGTCGCCATTAGCCACTTAAGTCATTAGCTCGTTAGCTTATCGCACCCACCCCTTCCCATAGAGTTTAATTGTCTGTGGGGCCTTGCATCTGACAGGCCTGGCACAGAGTAGTGGTAGTACTGGCGGTAGTAGTAGTGGTGGTGGTGGTAGTAGTGGTGGTGGTGGTGGTTGTTGGTTAGTTGTTGGTTGGTAAGCCCTAGTTTCCCACCAGGGGGCTGAGGTCTCCGTGGTGGTTCTTTAGCTTCTTCTTGAACAGGGAGATGGTGGACGGCCGGTACAGGATGATCCAGGGTTCGGAGGAGGCCGTGCTCTGGCTGCAGCTGTCCGAGCCGCTGACCGTTGGGATGCTGGGAGACCTGTGAGGTGGAGAAGAGACAGATTATTACAGTTGACTAAAAGCCAAATAACCAAATTCTAAAAGATATCTTAGTTTACTGAAATCAAACGACAACTAACACATTGTATTGTATGTGCTTATGAAACTAACTAAACTAACTAAAATCATAGAGAAAATACTTTTTTTAATACAATATTTTAGATGTGCAAAATGGTCAAACATATATTTTTTAAATAGCAAAACTATAATGCCATGTGAGCTTCAGCTTGCAGATGCTATTTGTTCTATTTTTCCGACCTTGCTGATTAGCTAAGAATTTGTCTTATTCTGCAAATGTCTGATGTTAACAATGGACAGTACTACTAGTGCTAAGTACAGTAAATTAGTTCACAATGGGTTTGCTAAGTTTCCAATGCTTCTTAGCAACATGGTGTTTCTAATGGAATGTATGCAGAAAACAAGGTCTGTGGTGAACATAAGAGTTTCATGCTTTGTTTGGACATAAAGCATGCCCGTTAATATGTCAGCCGTGGACTTTGAAGTTAATATGCTTTTTCAAACTTTTATCAATTGCGTATGTTGTTCAAAAAAAGTGTGTTCCTTTGTGGAGATTATCTTGTTGAGCAAAATGTGTCTTATTATGGTGAAATGGCTTTGTTTGCTACAAGAGCTTATTTTCTTAATTTGTCCAATATCCAACGCAATAATTCCATTGTAAATCTGCAGTGGGGAACTCGGAACCCACCACGGAGGGAACTACAAAAAGACATCATCTTCTTATGCTTAATATTATGCTATTAGTAAAGAGCCGATCTACAGGCTCACATTGCGACACATTGTGAGCTTGTAGATTGGCTATTCCAATGTAAAAAAGGTGCCATTTGTTCTCATGCCTTTGGTGGCTTCTTATGATTTGAGGCATTTTGTTCCAAAAAGGTGTTTTGCAAAAATCCACCTGTTGGTGGCGCTATAACAGGCCAATGTAAAAAGGGTGGGATATATTACTCAGCCTAGTAGGAAAGTACGCGAAAGATTTCACGTAAATTGCACACTGTGTTCACGATTTGAGGCTTTTTGCAAACTTTAAAAGCCAATGTGAGCCAATTAGGATGGAATATGAAATATCGGACGGATCCGTCTTGAACACATGACTATAGAGATAGTGTGAAACTATTTGCGGGATTTTTGGACAGAATCTGGAGGAGTAATATCAAAGAAATTGTTTTTCAAAAGTCGGCCTCCTGGTGGTGCTATAACAGGCCGTTCTGGAAAATTTGGGGCAGAGGTTCATCGTTGGCATCCAGGGAGTGTGTGTGCAAAATTTGGCATCGACCGGGTTAACGGTGCCGGAGATTAGCTGTACACAGACGGACACACACACAGACAGACGGACTCACAAACACACACACACACACGGGGTGCAAAACATACTCTCTCCCCATGCCTTTGGCCTTGTGGAGACAATTAGGCTCTATTGTGACGGCCGGTCATGGACATCTCCTTGCACCTCATACTTACTTGACTGTCATATGCAGAAGTAACTTGGCCACCATGGCGATGACCGTCAAAGTGAGCAGGGCGGCTAGAGCGTAGATACTCCACACTGTTAGAGAGAGAGAGAGAGAGATGTTAGCGGTCAAACAGCAGGGGGCGTCACATGATAGACTTGGAGAGGAACCAGGAGGAAAAGCCACACATGTTAGCAATGACACCTAGCCAGCGCTATGATGTGCTGTCACAATTACCACATTTTAGTTGGTTATTCATTGTTGTGTGATATATTAAATACATGAAAATTACTTTTCTTTTATGATTTTTAAACAAATATTGCACATGGCAGAAATAACACAATTACTTAAATATACACATAAATGACTGACAATGATGTGTAATGCCTGTGGACAAAACAGGCCACTTATATAATTATTTAATACTTTAAGAAAACTAAAATGCGGAAAGAGCAGATAAGCTTATAACGCAGTGAGACGCTATTTCCACTATATTTCAACAGATTAATTCATACAAGACGAATGGAAACGATTGTGGCGAATATGCGAAAATGATTGCGATTATTATCTCAAATAACTGCGACCAGGGCGATTATGTAATAACTGCGAGCAGGTCTTTTACACATCGCAGCGGCGCGAACAAATCGAACAAGACTCGGAGAGGAACTGTGAGGAAAAGCGCCTGCTTGGCAGCCACACCTGTTAGCAATGTTCAGCCAGATAGTTGTCTGGGCTGGATGATACATAGCCAGTGCACATCTGTTATTGTCTGATGTCAGGAACACAAGAGGACTGCCGTCTGAGGGCAAGACTCCTCGGAGCGAGAAAATAATCATGTTTATGAGTAGAGTTACATGGAGCTGATCTGTCCATCTGTCCAATTGTGTTCAAGCCTGTAAACATCAGTGGTGGAAGACCATCATGTTTGAGATAATCGCAAATATTATGCGTTCATTTCGTCAATTGAAAAATGTTGATACATTTAATAAACATAACGGAAATGACCTTGTTTTTGTTTGGAAAGTATAACATCATTAAACCTATTTTGACCATAGTACATTATTTATTTTGATTATTGGTACCAGTGATTATCATTAATTCATATATTCAAGCTATGCTCTGTGCAATGCCTGTTTAACCCATTCTGGGAATTATGTTGTGCTTTAGCTATTGAAAAATAGCAGATCTACAAGCTCATAGAGTGGCACCGAGTGCCGCGCTACGAGCTTGTAGGTCTGCTATTTTTGAAAAATCATGAAAATGTGCCGCAAATCTTTGAATATATATTCTTTCAGAGCGAACGTTTTAACTCAAATCTTTGTTTCTGGGAGGTCTCTGGAACAACATATTGTCAGATTGGGCCAATTACATTATAATTCTGGGGCTCCTTGACCTTAAATAGTTTGAGAACCACTGACATACAGTATAAACATAGGTTTTTCAGAAAACTGTCAAGACATTTGTAGAATCAGCCTCAGGTCTAAATGAGGTAAAAAGCCTACGTACAAACAGAAATGTAACTTTTATGTTCCAATGTTCAATGCCCAAAACACAATTATTTGTCTTATTAATCGTCAAGTACAATTAAATTGACATGATAGCAGAAAAAAAACAAAGAGTCCCAGAAAGGCCCAGCAGAAGGTGAGAGAGGTATATATGGTGGGTGGGAACATACTAGCGCTGTGGCCGGTGGTCTCGCCGCGTCCAGCCCACTGACCTGGCATGTTGTGCTGCGGTTTACTGGGACTGGACGTGATGACGTAGAGGATCTGGGAGGAGCGGCCATTGGCCGTACCGTTGGATCGTTCCGTGACGGCAGCGCCACCGTGGCCCGCCCGCGGCCCCGCCGTGCTGAACACCTCCTCTAGTCTGTCCTCCCCAAACCCTTCCTCCTCCTCGTCCTCCTCCTCGTCCTGAACCGTTCTGGTGCTTCTCAGCGCTGGACAGAACACAAGAACCAATCAGAATCACTTGTATTCTCACATCACAGGTGTAAAGAATCACCTCATCACAGGTGTAAAGAAGTGGGTGGATCTGAATAAAACAAAATATATATTGTCAGTTTTCAGGAAAAGAAGGGGGTGGGGCAAAGAGAAAAACAGGAAAGAAACCGATGAAGAAGACAAATACATATATACTGTATATTAAAAAATGTTGTGACGTTTCTATGCATTCTCCCATACAGTATGTCTATTTACAGTGTTATTTCACCGTATTCTAAGTGGTGGTCTATCCGCGATAGACCACCAAATGTGTCTTTTGTGGTATCGAGCTAAAAATAAAAGACAAAAAAAAGGGTTTGGGAAGCCCTGCTGCTGTAGTGTTCCATGTAGCTGAAACCAAACCCTGTGAATCTCGTACAGAATGCAGACACTACTTGGCCCAGCTCTGCACATCTCCTTCATGAATGGTGGCTGCTTGTTAAACCAGTGTGGGATTCTTTTTCACATAATAACTCAACCTGCCTGTGATGTTCCCAGAACGCGCCACATGTTCCCCATTTCGTCGCCGTCAGGCCCGAAACCTCGTATCTCCATATTGTTTTGTTTTTTTGTAATTGAATGCCCTACAAAAGTAGCAAAAACAGCTGATCTACTAGCTTGTAGATCACCTATTTTTGCTATTTTAATGTTTTGGGTGCACGGCTGCGCGCATGTGTGTGTGTGTGTGTGTGTGTGTGTGTGTGTGTGTGTGTGTGTGTTTGTGTGTGTGTGTGTGTGTGTGTGTGTGTGTGTGTGTGTGTGTGTGTGTGTGGCGCGCGTGCATGTTTTATAAATATCGAATCAATGAAAAGTATGAACGAGAGCCTATGACCAAATGATAACTACATTGGATCTATTGGACCACAGGTTCTTTTCCCCATTTCCTTGAAAAGTAACGGCTTTGGACATACAAGGTTTCCTCTCGATGGCAATTTGCAAACAAAATGAAACGCTTCAAACCCCAGCTCAGCTGAACCACTGCAGCCACTCCAAGGAACAGCACTGAGTGTCCCTACGTCTGTCTGTCTGTTTACAGTACAAACAGGTGACAGTGGTGCTGTTGAGCTTCACACTGTGCACAGGTGCATGATGGGAAGCTGAGTTTTTAGCAGCTATTACGTGATTTTGGGTGTGACAGTACAGTACAGTACAGACTAGTACAGTGACAGTACAGTACAGTAGAAGGACCCCCACACGGTAACTGTCATTTCTCGACTGTTTCGGACACGGGGCGGCTCCCTGGAACTGGGCCGGCTCCCTGGAACCGGGCTGGCTCCCTGGGCGTGCATTTTCCGGGGACCCCCATAGGGTAACTCTGTAATTTCTTGACCGTATCGGACGGCTCGCCAGAACCGGGCCGGCACCCTGGGCACATTCCCGTGGGTCTGAATGTGCCGGGGACCCCCACGTGGTCATTTCTCCACCGTCACCAGTCACATTTTTCAGATGTCTTTGGTTTTAACCCATTCAGAATGGGAACACCTTTTGGTGTTTTAAGCATTATGTTATATAAAATTATTACCTATAGGCCTACAAGTTTCCTTATGTTGTTGTATAATTGTACTGATACTGTGAAGATGATCAAATAAACTAAACTAAACCAGTATTATCCTTTGTTGTACAAGGTGACGTGCAAAAACAGCAAGCCGATAATATTTGCCGTACTTTACTAGTCAGATGCAAACAATGCAAGTTTGAAATAACTGTGATATTTAATTGAAGTCTCATTTTCTATCCACCCACCATACAAACCACTCTGTTGGTATGACGTTCTCCTTTATATTATATATATATTATATTTTCCCTCAGTCCCCTCACTGTGTATCTGTAAAGATTACGACTTGAGGCGACAACACGTCTCTCTTCATGGGGTGACCCTTTCTTATGAAATGCCTCACACCATTTCTAGGCTGCCACGCCAGAAATGAGATACAAGCGCATGGAGAATTGTCGGCGTGTCTTCGGGGTCAAATTCTGACCCTCTGATATTGTTTTTCGGAATGGAACACCAGCAGGCAACAATGTCACAGAGAATTACAAATGGAGGATAGTGAGGGGGACAGATTGTCTCCTAGTGTGGCTGTGACACTGAGATAGAATGTCAGCCAGGTTGAAATGTCCCTAGGGCTGGACAATATGACTTCAAATCAATATGAAAAATATCTATAAATCTCTCTCTCTCTCTCTCTCTCTCTCTCTCAAAAGAAATTGCTTAACATGAATACAGCATACCTTAAGTTTATGGGTTCCTACAAAAACAAAACATTTAAAAGGCAAGCGTCACCCGGGGGTGTGAAGCATTGGCGGGCAAATGAAAAGAGTACAGCGCCTGGCGGAGCTGCCATATCTGCCTCGCCAAGAGGCTAAGAGGCATTAGTCTGCTCAATTTAACAGCGTTGAGCGAGCCAGGTTGCTATGCAAAACTGTCACACGAGCCAGGGCGTCAAGCTCCACACCTGTGCATGCAAATACACAACTCTCGCGGAGAGAGAGAGTTAAAGAGAGAGAGAGAGAGAGAGAGAGAGAGAGAGAGAGAGAGAGAGAGAGAGAGAGAGTTAAAGAGAGAGAGAGAGAGAGAGAGAGGTGATTTCGGTGGTGCTGGGGTTCAGGAGAAACGCTGTCACTCCAAAAACAGAGAAAGGGAACAAGTCCATAAAAGATTGCAATACTCTTAGTATGGATCCAACCCCTTAGCAACGTGGATGTGTACAGATGTATATTGTAGGACAGAAAAACGTTATCTCCGTATCTCCATTCAGCCTTTCATTTTTTTTCACGTCCCCGTAAATTAATTCACTACTTCGTCATACAAGAGGGTCGTGCAAAAGTAGCAAAAAATCTGCTTTTTTCTATATTTAACCCGATAATAAAAACCATTAGCAAGATCTTGTAACTAAATAATAACTACATTGGAGCCATAGGGACTCAGTTTTTTTTGTTTTGTTTTTGTTTTTTTGCCATTCCTGAAAAGTTAATTGTAAGTTGGACAACATGCAAGGTCCCCCCCCACCACCCCAATAGCGTCAACATAACATGTTCCCACAAAGCGCTGTGCCGAAGCTTTCAACAACGCTAGTGCTGGCGGTCGACCGGTCGTACTGTACCTTGGTAGAGCATGGCAAAGCCCTGAGCCTGGTTGGTGCGGTCCGAGTAGAAGTAGAGGATGACAAAGTCCCCTGTGACGTTGACCAGGCCGCGCGGCGGGTTGCGCCCGTCGAAGCGCGCCACCACCCGGTTGGTGTGGCCATCCAGCAGTTCCACCATGTCCGTCTGGTCGGAGATGTCGAAGAAGGTGAAGTTGAAGAGGATGTTGGACGAGCCGGGCACCTTGGGTGGAAAAGTGCTCAATTGTTTAGCAATACTGCAATATAGAAAGACCCTGTTACAAGTAAAAGTACCGGAATTCAAAATGCACCTCAGTAAAAGTACAAAAGTATTGCTATCATTGAAATGTACTTAAAGTGCCAAAAGTTAAAGTGACTCATTGTGCACAATGTCCTGTTTCAAGTTTTCAATCTTTAGACAATAGCAGATCCACTAGCCCACAATGCATCGCTTCGTGACACATTCACTGTTTGTTTTTTTGCAGGACACAGCTGTTCAATGAAGTAAGAAATAAACATGTGCTTAATCAAATCTTTGATCATATAATTTCCTTGATTATTCGATCAATCAATAACCCCTGGACAGCTGTATGCAGCCTATACCTGGATGGTCCAGTAACAGACACAGTAACTATACCTGGATGGTCCAGTAACAGACACAGTAACTATACCTGGATGGTCCAGTAACAGACACAGTAACTATACCTGGATGGTCCAGTAACAGACACAGTAACTATACCTGGATGGTCCAGTAACAGACACGGTAACTATACCTGGATGGTCCAGTAACAGACACGGTATCTAACTATACCTGGATGGTCCAGTAACAGACACGGTAACTATACCTGGATGGTCCAGTAACAGACACAGTAACTATACCTGGATGGTCCAGTAACAGACACGGTAACTAACTATACCTGGATGGTCCAGTAACAGACACAGTAACTATACCTGGATGGTCCAGTAACAGACACAGTAACTATACCTGGATGGTCCAGTAACAGACACAGTAACTATACCTGGATGGTCCAGTAACAGACACAGTAACTATACCTGGATGGTCCAGTAACAGACACAGTAACTATACCTGGATGGTCCAGTAACAGACACGGTAACTATACCTGGATGGTCCAGTAACAGACACAGTAACTATACCTGGATGGTCCAGTAACAGACACGGTAACTAACTATACCTGGATGGTCCAGTAACAGACACGGTAACTAACTATACCTGGATGGTCCAGTAACAGACACGGTAACTATACCTGGATGGTCCAGTAACAGACACGGTAACTAACTATACCTGGATGGTCCAGTAACAGACACAGTAACTATACCTGGATGGTCCAGTAACAGACACAGTAACTATACCTGGATGGTCCAGTAACAGACACAGTAACTATACCTGGATGGTCCAGTAACAGACACAGTAACTATACCTGGATGGTCCAGTAACAGACACAGTAACTATACCTGGATGGTCCAGTAACAGACACAGTAACTATACCTGGATGGTCCAGTAACAGACACAGTAACTATACCTGGATGGTCCAGTAACAGACACAGTAACTATACCTGGATGGTCCAGTAACAGACACAGTAACTATACCTGGATGGTCCAGTAACAGACACAGTAACTATACCTGGATGGTCCAGTAACAGACACAGTAACTATACCTGGATGGTCCAGTAACAGACACAGTAACTATACCTGGATGGTCCAGTAACAGACACAGTAACTATACCTGGATGGTCCAGTAACAGACACAGTAACTATACCTGGATGGTCCAGTAACAGACACAGTAACTATACCTGGATGGTCCAGTAACAGACACAGTAACTATACCTGGATGGTCCAGTAACAGACACAGTAACTATACCTGGATGGTCCAGTAACAGACACAGTAACTATACCTGGATGGTCCAGTAACAGACACGGTAACTAACTATACCTGGATGGTCCAGTAACAGACACAGTAACTATACCTGGATGGTCCAGTAACAGACACAGTAACTATACCTGGATGGTCCAGTAACAGACACAGTAACTATACCTGGATGGTCCAGTAACAGACACGGTAACTAACTATACCTGGATGGTCCAGTAACAGACACAGTAACTATACCTGGATGGTCCAGTAACAGACACAGTAACTATACCTGGATGGTCCAGTAACAGACACAGTAACTATACCTGGATGGTCCAGTAACAGACACAGTAACTATACCTGGATGGTCCAGTAACAGACACGGCCAGCGTTGTACTTGTCGGGGAAGTCCGGCGAGTAGAGGACACCCGAGGGAGACGAGTAGTTCCCGCCGCACGCCCCGACTCGCGCTGGACAGGACAGAGAGAGAGAGAGAGAGAGAGAGAGAGAGAGAGAGAGAGAGAGAGAGAGAGAGAGGGGATCATGGTCAGACATACAGAACAGATAATACTGTATTGTCCCGATTATAAGATGACCCCCATATTTCAAGACTCATTTGTGAAAGTCAAATAGTCCAGTCCGCGAATATAATACGAACCCGTTTTTTTAGGATATTTCTATTGGAAAGAAAACGTAGTATTATATTCAGGCCAATAGGGGAGATAAACCTTTTTTATTTCAACATCCCCCAGTTTGATACAGTATGCATTAGGCCAGTGGTTACCCAACGTTTTAGCTCAAGACCCAAAAGACCCGAAATAGTGCAAATAGTAGATCTACAAGCTCACAACCTGCCGTGAAGTGACATGTTGTGAGCTTGTAGATCTACTATTTTCACTATTTTTTTAAAATCTTTTGAAATAGTTCTAAAATCATGTAATATAGTAAACACAAAAAAATGAAGGGGATATTTACTTGCGACCCATAAAAATAGTTGTTGAAAAGCATTAGTGCATTAGGCTAAGCTGTAGGCCCCTTTCATCTGTGCGACCCCAGTCTACCTTATAAAATCATCGTCGCTCATTTAACTCTGAGTAAGCGTCCATTTGGCACCGACGTCACTACATTTTGAGCGATTTGGAGCATTATTGGTTAGCAAACTACAAGGAAGTGGGCTTCCTATGCCAAAATATCCAATGCCTTTCCCCAGGCTTCATTTTTGAGCCGAATGCGAACGATAAAATAAAAGCCTGCCGGTACCAAGGCTAAGGAGCAGTGTAGCGTTCATCCCATACTCACTGTCAAAGATGATGACCCATCCGTCTCCGCCGCATGGTTGGGTGTGGTCACCGAAGCACACGTGGTTGCACTCCATGCTGGGCGCCTCGCCGTGGGTACGGAGGTCCTGGTCGTTGCCACAGAAGCAAGCGTAACCCGACTCCATTCCGGCCAGCTGTAGAACATGAAAGGCGTTTAGCACGGTGGTTCTCAAGTGTTTTCATGAACAGAACCCCTCAAATGAATATGCATTTGCCTGCATTCCATCTGAAAATATTTGAAGATTTTTTTGAAAATAGCCCATGTGTAAGACCGATTTCTTTCTTTACAAACATTGAGTCTGCACACCGTTGCCCAAACCGGTCCCCAAACCTGTTGGTTTGAGGGATTCTCTCAGAATGTTCAGCCCAGAATAGGGACTCAGTTCTTGTGTGGACATACGCCAGCCCCCAGGACGTCTGGGCAACGTTGAAGCCACCGACGGTAGTGGTCAAAACTGGAAGTGCAGGCGGGCGACATAAAGGTACCACAAGAACAGCGCGATGGGTACTATCATATAGGAGCCAACCAATCATGTCAACACTCGAGGGGTACTACCCGGTGTCCTTCAAAACCCCACTGAGCAACTTCCATTGAAATTAATAGCGAGGGGCTGGGCTGTCCCACCTCATCCGCTCTCCAGATATTATAACTTTTATGATATAAGGTTTGGAAGAAATCCTAAAAGAAGATGGCTCTCTTCGCTATAACAAAATAATATACTTTATTTGTTTCTATGCTGTAGTTCATGATCCCATGTTGACGTTGTTAATACATGTCTCTGACTGACCTCGGTCTATAGTTTCTCCTATGACTATGAGTTGACTTTAAATCAATAGCACCAAGTGTGCAACAATCATTTGCAAAATGAAAACAATGAAACTGGCACTGTCCATCACATATCTTGACCGCGAACACCACCAGGCCCCGGTCGGTCGCAGTCAAAAGCGCTATTGTCTCCTGTTGAAAGGGACGCCATTGTGCAATTTTCTGCCACTAAATGAATTCACACAATTGAAGGTACTGCATCATTTCCCACTCTGCCCCCTTTCCTCATGGAATAGGAATTTATGGAATATAGTCTCTATACTCTCTCGCCTCTTGCCAAGCCAACATGTGTCAAGCCCGACTTCCTCGCTGCATATTTACAGATGAAGAAATAGCTGAGAACACCAACGTGAATTCCTCTAGTCTAGTGGGGGGGGGGGGCGAACCAAGCGATTCACGGGGCGAGACTTTTGGGGGGCATGGAGGTGGTGGGTGGGTGAGTTCCTCTGAATCACTCGCTAAGTCATCAGACATGCTCATTGTGACACAGCCACATGGGACCTGCATTTCCTGCTGCGGATCTGCATTTAGTGACGCTTGGTGACAGTAAGCGGATGACTAAACAGAGAGTACCACGCAGTGGTGGAAAGCACATTTTCTCGAATGCTGTACTTACACATACTTTTACTTTACTTCAGTATTTCCCATTTTTCACACTTTTATGGATCTACCCCACTATGGTAAATATTGTACTTTTCACTCCACTGCAATAATTTGACATAACAAACATACTTAAGGCATTTGAGCCCCATCTTACACTTAGGCTTTCGAAAATAGCCGATACGAGCTCAAAGCGTGACACACGCAACCCGTTGTGAGCTTGTAGATCAGCCATTTAAAAAAAGGTTACTAATTTGTCTCTGTAGATAGGGGTCTAATTCTGGGGGAGCTCAACCCAGATGTGTTGAGAGAGAGAGAGAGAGAGAGAGAGAGAGAGAGAGAGAGAGGGATGAGCACCTGGCATGGTTTACAGATGTGGCAACAGATACCAGACCCAGCGAGTTGCGTTGAGGAACAATAATTGTTCATTTCCAGATGTCAGCCTTGATTGCCGACCATGATTTGTCATCAGACGCTCGGCCCGGCTTGAAACTGGAGATTCAGTGGTGGCACTCAGAGCGGAGAGACTACTCATAACCGTGCCGGGCATAACAGAATGACAACCTGGCCCATTACGGCGCGCCAGATCACTGCGGTTGCTTAACGTTTCCATTTAGGGAATTAAATGTAGAGACACTATGTTCTTCATCTTCACACACCTATAAAATGCGACAGGTGAGTAGGAGAGAGCCTAAAGGCATGCACTATCGATACTGGCAATTAAAACAATTATCGTACATTAGGGGCTGGGTCTATGTCATCATGATTGTCAAAGATCTGCTATTTTTGGCTAATGCCCCCCCCCCCCCCCCCCCCCACACACACACACACACACACTTGGTTCAATTGGTAAAAATGTGCCCAGTTCAAAAACATGTCACCTTGTATCGCTGTTTCCTGCAGAAGCTGATGCAGTTCTGGATGGTGAGCTTGTTGGAGGTCTCGCTGGTCCCCGTCAGGGTGGGCGGGTCACCGCTGTCTTTGAAGCAGCCCAGGTTCCCTGGCACTGTGGGACACATATAGAAGTGCAACAGTTAATCCATTAATCCAATGCGGTGCACTAGTTTTGTGCGACACTGTTGCATAAAAGGGAGCAGGACAGACATATATCTCCGTATAATGGACAAATAAAGGAACAGACAGACAATGGGTACAACAGATTTTGCCTAAGCATAACTTGCATGGTTCCCTGAGTTAGCTTTTCTAAAATACGTCACACTCTGCGGGTTGTGGAATCTTGGATGGGGCTCATGAGATTGTCATGGTGTGGAGTGGAGACGAGCACAGGCCCACCTCCAAAACGTCTACGTCTACGGTGACACACTGTGGCCGACTGATGCCACCACCAGACCAGAGGAAAAAGAAGGAAATGCGTATCTAACCAACATTTTGTGGCCTCTGGGTGTTTTGTCAGTGACCTAGACATAGACGCAAATGTGAGCCTGACGGAAGAGGAAAGAGGAGGGAGGAGATGGGAAAAGAGGGAGGGGGGGAGGGAGGGGTGAATGGAGGGCATATGTTTGAGTCATAACAAGAGTGATGGAATCTAGAATATGTATATTGTCTGGAGTCGTGGAATTCTGTATCAATTAGTATTTGTTGAGGCAGACAGAGTCTGAGACACTTGACGTTATTGTAAGACACAGAAGGTTAATTCATGAGCTCATGGGGGAGGTACATTAAACACCCAGGGTGGGTGGTGGGGCAGCAGTATAGATAGCCTAGTCATATACAAAGATAAGAGGGGACATTATTTGTGTCACGGGACCAGCTGTACTCAATAGATACCAGACATGTGCCACCTTGACTCATGTCCATAACATACAAGAAGTTCCCAATGCAGTTACGCCCAAATATGGAGAGTGTTGTCTAACCTTTAATGTGTCATCAAGGCATCAGGCACAAACAAATCAGTCCATCACTCCATATATGGGAACAAAAGGGGGAATGCCCATATATGGGCATGGGACAAGAACAGACGTCCATAATTGGCATATCGGTCATATTGGCGGTGCAACGTAGGTGTGAACCGTGTGAGGGCTGCACAGCAGACCGAACCTCTGTAATTATAAACAACACTTGTTGTCCAGTGCTGTACAGACCATGCAGCTAAATCTAATACAAGAGTCACTCAGAGGGTGAACGGCTAACCCCTTCTAACCCTTCCTACCCCCTCCTACATCAGCGATGAAGGAGGGGGGGCAACCAATTTAGAGCTTTCTAAACGGTCATGCAAATGTGGAGAGGCCAGGATAGAGGTAACATTCTTCCGAGTAACCGTCAAGGAGCCTGTCTGTCTGTCTGTCTGTCCATCCACACATGCATCGCCATCCACTAAGCCAACTGGGCGTGCCTGGAAAAGCAAGATTCAGCCATACTGTACCTATACCTCAACTGCCTGTCTATGAAAATGAGCTGAGGCTCACCCTATCCTTAAGGTACGGTAGATGCATGCGGGCCGCCCTCCGGTCATGACCCACGTTTTATGATCCCGACTGCTGCGTTTTGGATCAGTTGCAGGCATTTATAGGTCCTGACTAATAGGCGTGGCCGCGTGGATGACTTCAGAATCATCTTTATTGTTTACAGGTGTAAAGCAGTAGGTGAAATGTGTCTTTCGGCGATGGCACCGATCTGGAAATAACTGGCTTTTACTACCGCGTTTACCTGCTTGTCAAACTTATAAAGGCAGTGTCAGAGAGCAAGACCAAGCCTTTTTGACATGGGGCTTAACAAGGGTGGACAGGTTGCCAAGACCTTTTTTATCTGATTGACGGAATCATGGGGGCCAAACGGAACAACTTCAAACTTGCTTTCATTCAGCTGTTCAGACGTTTTGTACCATCCAACACTTGTCCTGCAGTTCATATAAGGCTGACTAGTTTGGACTGGTGCTTTGGTTTCAGAGAGATAAAGATATGTGGCATCAGAATAACAGTGGAATGAGATGTCCTAGTTTTTTTTTTTGGATGATTTGGCCGACGGGAAGCATGTAAAATATATATATATATATATATATATATAAATTATAATTCAAAAATCACACTTGTGTGAAGTGAGGGGCGCTCTTATCGTCGTACATCATCACATTACGGCCATCAATGTTTTTATTACGCAATGTGTGTGACCATGTGTGGGACCAAAATAACTCATTAAAGGAGAGAGAGAGAGAGAGAGAGAGAGACAGACAGACAGACAGACAGACAGACAGACAGACAGACAGACAGACAGACAGACAGACAGACAGACAGACAGACAGACAGACAGAGAGAGAGAGAGAGAGAGAGACTGTCTGCCAGTGTTGATTTGAGACACTGGCCAGCATATGCAGTAGTATAATAATGATTCTTTAGCAATGTCCCTAACCGTTATGCGTTGGGACTGGAGTGACAGTTTCACTTTAAGCATCAAAGATCTTTCGAAAGCTCACAAGGTGTTGCATTGAGACAAAGTGTGAGCTTGTAGATCTGATATTTTCAAATGACCGAAACATTTATGAGGGTGTCACTCATTCCTCGGACACAGTATTGGACACAGTATTTTATTGCATTTTGCGAATGTCTGCACTATAGGCAATCGATAGTTTGAATTCAGCGTGAGCTTTATTGTTGCGAGCATCAGCGGTCAGGTGGGATGGTTTATTTCATTATGTCCAGATTCCTAAACTTTACTTTACTTTTCAATAGCAGGCCTACGAGCTCAAAATGCTTCGCTTCGTGCCGCGTTGTGAACTTGTAGATCTGCTACTTTTGCTAACATTTTCAAATTGTTCCAGTTTGATTCAAGGCCATTGAGTCACATTAAAGCTTCAGGTGTTTATTTTCTTCTTCAATTTTTCAGTATCTTTTTTTGTCTCCGTTCTATGTTGTTGTTGTGAATGTTGAAAACCAGGATGACTATGAGTCACTTCTGAAGACCACACACTCGTGAGTTGCACGGGGACTGGTGGTGTTGCCAACGTAAACCCGACGGCAGTCACAATAGCACTGCTACATAAACACCATGGGAATGCTCTCTGTCTGAGAGAGGCCAAGCTCTTGATGGTGTTTAAACACTTAACCACATGAACCCTAAGCGTCCCTATTCTGGGCATGTCATAACCCATTCTGACCTGAGATCAGATTCATGCGAGGTTTCCACTGGACACACACTGGTTTGATGAACCCATTCTGACCTGAGATCAGATTCTAAAAAATGTCAGTCGTTCTTCGAATTTTTCAAAAATAGCAGACCTACAAGCTCGTATCGCGCCACTCGGTGGCGCGATATGAGCTTGTAGATCTGCTATTTTTCAATAGGTAAAGCATAACATGATGCCAACACCAAAATGGGTGCCCGGTCAGAATGGGATAATAGGCTCAACATTCTGCGAAAGTGGCAGATCTACGAGCTCTACGAGACACGTCGCAACTCGTCCACCCATCTGAACCACTTCCTATATGGTCATATGGGTGGACCGTGTGCATTTGCAGAGCACGTTTATGTTAGTGATTAGTTCATGTTCTGGGTGTCCCTGGAAGTAAATATTTTTAGATGGGGATCAGCGGCCATTATATATATATATATATATATATATATCATTTTGGGGGTCCTTGACATGAAAAACGGAGAAATGAGAAAACTGTTAAGAAGACATTTTTAGAATCAGCCTCAGTTCAGGTCTTAAGTTAAAATAATAATAATAATAATAATAATAATACCACCGTAACCGTTATATTATATTAAAATATGTAGTGTTTTGTCAATTATTTCGGGGCCCACTTGCGATATCCTCACGGCCTACTGGTGGTAAACGCTGATGTAAGGTTTTAAGTGGTGAAGGAGAGGACAGAGCTAAAGAAAGAGAGAGCGAGAAATAGAGAGAGAGAGATTCTGGGACACTCCCTAAGTCTCACCCACGTTTTCCTGACCGCAGAGTGACCGGCGAGCTCTTGGCCGGCATGGTGATTTGCCGCCGAGAGAGGAACAGCCGAGTGCTTGACAGATGAGGACGCTAAGAGTCATCACCTAAAAGTTCACCACTGCGTGTTCCAACTCCCTCACACCACCTATAAATCACACCAAAAATCTTTTTTTTTTTTTTTTACGGGACCATCCAGCCCCAGGCTTGATGGGAGGATTAATATGACGCTGTGCATCGTTTAGAGTGAAGGCACAGCACCGCTTGTGCCAGATTATACCGTGGTTTAAGAGGCTAATGTGACAGTTTATGGGGAAATGCAGGCCAATGAATAGGTGTTTCATATTTTAAGGCTGAGACAATACAGAGCTGGACAATATATCGAACCAATAACAGACTCAACCTTGCTCATGTAGGTTAATCCACTAGGTTCTTTGTGTGATATTATATGTTGAATTTCTTATACCGTATCGACAAACCGACATGAAATAGGAATCTCCATGATCGCAGCGTCTTGTGCTTGTAGATCTGCTAAAGCACGCGCGCGATATTGATTTGAGGTCACATTGCCCAATCCTGAGCTGAGAGCTGTGCAGCAAGGGAGAGATAAAAAACCTGGTGAGGAACCTGGTGAGCAACCTCCCACTGAGCAAGGCAGACAGGTACCACTTCAATATGGCGTGTGTGCATGCGTGTGGGCGTGTGTGTGCGCGTGCGTGCGTCTGTGTGGGCGGGGTGCTACTGCAGGGCCCGCCAGCCAGATTAAAGTGCAGCATAGGCCTCTTCTTTCATGGGGCTTTGACAAGAAGATTGCAGACTCCAGTCAGTTTATGTGTCTTTGTGCTCCTCTCGGTCCCAGGGGCTAATGTACAGCGACGGGACCGTGGCGGCAGGTGGACGGATCGTATCACAGCGGCGGTCCCAACATGGAACCGGAGACGGAAGGAAGGAAGGCGGCGTTCATCGATACCCAGCCCCCCCCCCGCCTGCATTAAAAGGAACCCTTCGTTGTATGATGCGTCCTTACTTAATGCTCATTGTAAGTTTATCGGCCATTTTCGTCCCCTCACTCTGCGTGTCGTTCGGGGTGCTGTGGAGAGTTCAGAAACCTGCCTAATACCAGTGACATCATCGATGGGGATTTCACTGCCAATAGAAACTAGAGGCTTTCTCTTCCTGGAAAGTTGTAGTGCTGCAATAGAAGCCTTTGTTCTTAAGAAAAAAACTAAAGTCTAAAGTGCCCACAGCCATCCTCTGAGACGAAAATAGTGCTCCTTTAACCTCAGCGTCCACATTCTGGGGGGAACATTAGCCAACAATAGCAGATCTACAAGCTCACAACGTGTCACATTGTGACGATCTACAGGCTTGTAGATCTGCTATTTTTGGAGATTCGGTGTAGACAGCGAAAAGCAATCCAAGTACAGCTCAGGTCCAAGTCTTCAAGTGGTTAGTAAAGTGGTTCATGAATAAAAGAAAACAGTTGCAGTTGAGAAAACAAAAATAAAAAAACTGAGCGAAGCATTGTTCCTCCATTGACACATCTGCTTCGCAGGCGCAACAAGTGCAAATATCTTTGCGTGTAATAAAAGGAACGCACAAACACACTCCACGCACTTCAAAGCCGTAGCAGTGGAATTCGGGGGTTTAACAAGCCAGTGGGGAGAGAAGAGAGGAGGGGGGGGGGGGTGTAAATGTACCAGTCGGCCCAGACCAGACCAGTCGACCCCCTGGGGAGATCACAGCGAGGGGTGGGTGCGCTTCACGCCCAGTGAGGAATACTGGCAGCGTGGGGGGGGGGGGGGGGGGGGCAGTTAGTTAGCCCAGTGGGTATGTCCGCGGACCCCCATCAGTAAATATTTTTGTGCGGTGCCAGTGTTGTTAAAAAGTTAAAAAAGAATTGCTGTGAGCTTGTATACAATACTATTTTCAAACAGCCAAAGTATGTAGGGTGGAAGTGGTTATAATGACTTTGATGCTAGGCTATATTAACTCCACTTTGGGAACCACTAGAGTTGGCCTATACCCACAATGCAGCGCATTGTTGTCAAAAGGCAGCGGCAGACAAAACAACAATGTTCACGTCTGTTTGTCTGCCTGTATACTGTTGTGCCGGTCAGGACCGGAGACGCACATGCAATGACCGTGACGACCCCTAACACATCAGAGACAGACACACACACACACACACACACACGCACGCACGCACGCACGCACGCACGCACGCACGCACGCACACGCACACGCACACGCACACGCACACGCACACGCACACACACACACACACACACACACACACACACACACACACACACACACACACACACAGGGACAACACATGGGTATGTAGCAAACAAAATGAAGGAACATAAACCTTTCAACTTTGTGTGTGTTTTCGTAAATGAATGCCCTACTTCGTCAAACTACGTCACACTACAGTAGCAAAAATAGCAGATCTACAAGCTGACAACGTGTTGCGATGGTAACAGGTACCGTCACCCATAATGCATCTCGTCCTCGTTATTTTTTTTTTATACCGGTTAAGCATCATTTAGAGTAGGTTACTGTAGGAATACCAGGATGAGCAGTTCCCCCCGGCCGTACGCCCATAGAGTAGGTTACTGTAGGAATACCAGGATGAGCAGTTCCCCCGGCCGTACGCCCATAGAGTAGGTTACTGTAGGAATACCAGGATGAGCAGTTCCCCCGGCCGTACGCCCATAGAGTAGGTTACTGTAGGAATACCAGGATGAGCAGTTCCCCCGGCCGTACGCCCATAGAGTAGGTTACTGTAGGAATACCAGGATGAGCAGTTCCCCCGGCCGTACGCCCATAGCGAGTTGGTAAAAGGGCGACTTTGTAGGTCGCGATCATGCAACAGCGGAAAGATTAATTTAAAAATAAATTAAGCGAAAGAGAAAGTGGTTAAATAGTTGTGTGGGTTTTTATAAAACCACTGAGAAGTATTAACAAGAGCTTGTGACTAAAATAATAAGAAAATAACTACAATGGATCCATTGGAACGCCACAGGATGGTTTTATACATTTCCTGAAAAGTAACAGTGTTGGACATACAAGGTTTCTTGGCCGACCGCGACGGAAAAAACAACATCAAAGGCGTACGGCAGGCTTTGGCATGCAGGCCCACTCGGCAGGGAGGGCGGGGGAGCAGGTTGATGTGCCGCGGGGCTCATCGCACGCTGTGTTATTAAGGAAGTGTAATTACAGACATACATTTGGGTGACATCGGGAGGGACGGGTCCAGATCGATGACAAAGAAAGAGAGACAGGCAGGCTCTATTAGCCCAATGGCAAAAATGTCAGCACTTGTGCAGGAAAAGCGGGTTTAGATCTGGGGTAGAATCGTGCAGCTTTAAGCCCCTTTTCCAAATAGTGAAAATAGCCCAGATCTACAAGCTCACAATACGTTGCAATGCACAGATTGAGTGCCAGGGGACCTGGGCTTCTCTATGAGCAGGCCAGGTCACTCCTAGCTTCTACTAGAGCCAAAGCCAACGTGCTGTAACTACATTGACTTATTTATTTGTCTCAAAGGTCACATAAACCTTCATGATAGTCGGGGTCTGGGGGGATAAACAATGACCTCATGAACAGATGTACAGTAATACTGCAAATATCATTTGGTTTATTTGTTTAGTTACTGCACACTTTGTCGGGCAGTATAGCTGTCCCTCAAACTAAGCTCAGAGGCTCAGAGGTGACTTCAGCCATGTCTGAGGAATTCTGGATGTTGGAGGGCAACAGGTCAGCTGGCGAGAACTTCTGGGAACTCAGATTAGTAAAAAACGACACCCCTTGGTCATTGGCAGGGGTCTCTTAACGCAGTGGTACAGTACATTTTCAAAACAATCTTTGAGAGATGTTGAAGAATTTGGAATATCTTGTAATCTTGTATATGGGGGTCGCCTCACTACACACAATTCTTTTCAGATGGGGGGTCTGCGGCCTGAAAAGGTTTGAGAACGACTGTGTTAAACGAACGCTGTAGCATTAATGTGCAATTAACCACGCATCCCGTCAGCAGACGAAAATGAGAATAAAAATCAGACTTAAGTACTCAAAAGAAAGAGAGAGAGAAAAGGCATGTTCCCCTGAGTCAGAACAGAGCCCTGATACAGGTAATTTAAAACACAGGAATCCTGAGGTATTGGACCGGCTCCCAACAGCCCATTAAGGGTGCCACTATGCCGTGTGTCAGCATGGTACGTCTCAAATCCGATACGCAAGATGCTCGCACACGCCTACTGGAATCCACACTACCTGTCTACCTCAGGAATGTTAAGTGCCACACATCAAGGAAATAATACTTATCACTGTCACTGTTTAGAAGATTTGTTTTTCTTTCCCCTCGCCCTCTTTCTGCCTCTCTCCCGCCCCGTTGCTCTCATCTGCCGTCGTATCGCCGTCCACCATCTATTTGTTCTTTCGCAGCGCTCTGCATCTCGGACGCGTAAACAAACACGAGCTGCCTGTGCGCCACGAGGCCGCGATTTGTCTTGTCGCCCCCACCGCAGTTTGGGAAAGCGCGGCGAAGCAGGAAAAGTATATACAGTACATGCCCTAGAACTCTCTCCTCACATTTCTTGAGAAACGAGTGTTGCATTGTGGAGGGTATTGCTCGCATGACACTTTGTTTGGTTTATGCTTTGCTTTGCTTTTGTTTTGCGAAAATGGTAAATCCCACACAGCCTTTGAGTGAGTGTGGCGCTGCAGTGGGACTTGTTTTATGGCCTGGACTGTGGTGGTGGTGGTGGATAAATGAGACGGGACACAGGAACAAGTTGAACAGTTAGACAATGGTGAGATGATTAGAAGACAGAGAGACAGCTGTTTGTCCCTGACTGCACTGCTGGGATCTTCCGACCACGCTGCCTGAGTTTCCCTTAAGTAAAAGCATACTGTGTGTAGTGTGTGTGTGTGTGTGTGTGTGTGTGTGTGTGTGTATTGCTATACTAGTGAGATCCAAATGTCCCCACGAGTACAGTAGACTTTGAGAAATAGACATTGTGAGGAGGACCATTTTGTTGTTAAGTTATTTGTACGCATTAAGCTTACAACTGTAGGTACGGATTCAGGTTAGGGTGAGGTTTAGACATTTGTTCAGGTGTTAGCTTTGGAGATATGCCACATTCATACTTTAGTTGTGCAGCATTGTCTCACACCGAAAACAGATGATCTGCAACGAGTTGCGAGCTTGCAGATCAGCTATTTTTGCCTTTAGGAATAAAAATGTGTCACAAAATGGTAAAAATGGCATTCATAAAGTTTCTATCCTAAAAAATTTCAATGTCCTCACAAGTGTAGTGATGTGTGTGTGTGTGTGTGTGTGTGTGTGTGTGTGTGTGTGTGTGTGTGTGTGTGTGTGTGTGTGTGCGCGCGCGTGTGCCACTAGGGCCACGTTACAACATGATTGAGATGGAGCAGATCAATGGCCAGGCCTCGGGGTCCCGGGAGAGTGACTAAAGCATGTAATTACAGGGGAAAAGAGGGGGAAGAGCCCAAGCCCTAAATGAATAATCAGCGCTTTCCCCCCCTGAAACTGAGGCGAACAAAGGAGGGGAAAGCGATGAGAAATGGCCACCGTACCACATCACTGCTCTCTGGATCACACTGTGTGTCCCGAGGAATCACAGGGGGATCCGATACGTGGGAGGGGAGGGCCTATCCGGAGACAAAAAGACCAGAAGACACCCCCCCCCCCCCCAAAAAAGAAGTATAAAATCAAATGGTCCCCTTGGGTGTTGGACGGCCGTGACAAAGCGTTTCCATTCATCATCATTCAAAAGATGAGTCTTCACATTCGTGGCTTTGATTGTTCCAAGATGCCCCGCCCCCCCGGTTAGACGTCATGGAGTGGTGGGAAGAAACTGAGTTTGTTTACCCAAGTACTGTAACTGTACAGTTCCATTTTCAACAGTTCAATAAGAGGCAAATGTTGCACTCTTCTTACTCGACTACAGTTATTTGAAAACGTGACACTTTTGCTCCCGTTCCCTGCCGGTGTTTATACTAAACATTGAAGAATCAAAACAAAAGGCGGGGTTTAGCGTATTCAGCAGGAAAAGACAATGGGAAAAAAAGACGGGTTTAGCGTGTTCCGCCGTCAAACTGTTTAAGTGACAAGTTAATTGTGTATATTTAGAATATTATAAACAACAATTAAGCCCTATTTTATACTTTGTTTATTCAAAAGGGGATCTGGCTATTTTCCAGTTGCATACATTTTTACATTTTATTTTACTTTGGTACTATAAGTATACTGATGGCAAGTATAAGTATTGGCAACAGTATTAAGTATAATAGCAATACGTATTTCAACATTGTGGTGTCGCTACTTTTACTTAAACCACTTCAACCCAAGCAACACGCTGCAACACGTGCTTTCCCCACAATATCAGAAAACAGAAAATACCCTAGCATAGAGCCCTGAGGGACTCCGCTCAACCATATGGGGTTTAAGTGGTTAAGTTGAAAAAAGAAAAGAAAAAGGAGTAGTTCTTCCAAAACTGGCCGCCAGCGAGCTACGTAGCTGGAATGTGAAAAGTGATTCCCAGCACGCTGCCAGTTCCAACACAGGCCCGCTGCTGGATAGCTGTATAGCTGTATAGCGTGTACGGTAGTATCTCCGGTGTTTGGAGGTGAAAACAGATAAGGACTTGGCCTTGACGAAGGTTCCCTGTGGGAACCGGGGAGTGAGAATGGTCTTGGGTAACACACAGTACGCACGCACGGTTGCGTGTCTACAGGGATTAAGCCTGATTTGTACTCTTGATTAGATATTGTTGATATAATACTTCCTACACCGGGGTCCCCTAGGGATTTATACATGTTTTTCCCCTTGTCTGCACCAAATCTCTTTAGCCGACCTACAAGCTCACGACTCGTGTTTTTTGCTGATTATGATGCCATTCCCAGAACAGGGATGCTACATCATGCTACATGCTACAGCAACATCATCAAACTGGATATGACTACGGTCTCAGAGTCATGATGAAGACCGTGTAGGTCGAAATATTAGTTTTGCTAGTTGTGTTTTTTTTGTTGCACAATGTAAAGCACTTTCGATAAAGGCACTATATAAATGCACCGTTTACCATAGAAAATAATCAAATAATGACCAATATCCTGTGCGCCTTTACAGCAGTGGTTCTCAAAGTGGGGTCCAGGGACCCATCAGGGTTCCTTGGGGGGTTTCCAAAATGACCCTTACAAGTCTATACGCACATGCAGAGGGTACAGACTAGGCTTCCAACTGTACACTCTCAGAGTTTTTGAAATAACCCATAAAACTGTGAAAGCATCTGTCATTTTCGATTTTAGCTATATCAATATGTTTTTCAGAAAACTCTTAGGACAGTGGTTTAGAAAGGTTATTTAAAAAATCACACCACTATCTCCCTCCTCCCCACAGCGATCGGCTAATCCATCTGGCATGCTTTAACAACCTCTGCGTCTCCTCTGAATGCATTAGGCTGTATCAACACTCACAGACGCAGTTGCACAATACTTATTACCCGCTGCTATTTGATGCTATATGTACATGGTTTTAATTTCTTTGTCACTTTAACCACGCACAATATGATACTATGATTCTGATTGTATATACAGTAAGTGCTGCTTGAGTGCTACAGTACTGTATACTAGACTTTGTTTTGACCGTGCCTTGCTGTTCTGTGTTACTCTCTTCTCTATTCTCTCTTTCCCCGATTCTAACTGAGAGCCTGCATACAAAATAATTTCACCCACTCGTTTACACTTGTAATTGTGATGACAATAAAACTGACACTGGCTCCTATACACTCTGACAGCAGGTGTTAGAGCTTTCTTCTATCAAGCCTTGCCTCTGAAATCATCTCCCTATTCAACCATGTCCGACAGTCTCTGAAATCATCTCCCTATTCAACCATGTCCGACAGTCTAGCTCAGTGAAATCATCTCCCTATTCAACCATGTCCGACAGTCTAGCTCAGTGAAATCATTTCCCTATTCAACCATGTCCGACAGTCTAGCTCAGTCAACTCATTCAAAAGTAAACTCAAAGAATTCTTCAGCCTTTAACATCATTCTCTAGACTACTACGTAGTCGCGTGCGTGCATGT
>NC_137867.1:14880463-14882963 GCF_963924005.1 Protomyctophum bolini | reverse complement strand
GTTAATAATAAGTCAATCCCGCTAAAGGCAGTATATCATTGCTACATGTTTCCATCAACGCGCAGTGATCAAACCTACGCCAAGTGCATAGTTGCTTTGTTTTAATGTGTGCAGGGCGAGGCTGCTTAGCTTGCCAAAATGTGGATGTGGAGCAGCACTACACGTCTATGGTTCCATTGTGATGGACAGGCTTAATCAGGCATTCCTGAAAGGGTCGGAATCAATCAAAGGTATACTGTACAGTCAATGTGTGACATTTAAGCTGTAAATCAAGATGTACATTTCCCGCTTAAAAGATGGTGACATCTTTCTATGTTGGTAATGCCAAAGCTTTTCCTACCATACCAAGGATAATAAATAACTTTATGTAGTGCACCATGCTCTTTAGAAATTATCATTGAATATGTGTACCTATCCATAAGATGAAAAGGTTTTAAAAAAATATCGTGTGAAGGGGATAGAATAATTATGAACCTTCGCGCACTGTTCCGCTATACAAGTTGAAATGTTGTTCTACCAAATTGGTTCTCAAAACCCAGCAAAAGTAGCCAATGTAGCATCACAATCATTTTAACCCACTTTATCCGTTTACTGTACAGTATATGTTGGCTATCCACGAACATCATATCTATCATTTTGAATGTTTTAACCAAAATCTTCTCTTCTGGGGGGTCGCTGGCACAAAACGTTTACAGCTGGGGGTCTGCGGCCAAATAGTACATATCAATTAAGGATAGGCAAAATAAGCCACTGGCTTCAGCCTATACCTTTTTGGTCTAAATGCAAAGTTATGATCAAATTAAATTAATGTTCATTCTATACAATAAACCAAAATAAACTGAACTGAACTGAACTGAGAACCAGTGCAGTAAAATATTTGAACTTTTAGTACAGAGCCATACATATCCACCGGTGGAGGAACAGCAAGTTTGACCTTTTGTCACATGAGAGACAAGCTTCAAAACGAGCACAACATCAAAGCATCCATGTCAATCAAATTCTCCTGGCGGGATCCCATCACCTAAATGCATGCCAGCAAAAGAAAGGCAGTCACACCAAAGCATTCTCTGCCTTTTTGACAGTGACATGTCATGTCTTGTTTCTAGAGAAGACGTGACACTTTCACCGTTCAAGTCACCTGCTAGTTTCCGCTCAAAGATCTGGTTCTTCGACATACTGGGCAGACAGAGATGGAACAAGGGATTCATATCAGTAAAGGGAATCTTTGTTAGCCTACAAATGTTTTTGTTTTGTTTTGTTTTGCCATAACACATTTTATCCCAGACAATATTGGTACTGTACTGTATACTGTTGTTGGTAAGAAAGTTGTATATTGTTTTCATATGTCCATGTACGGTGCTGTAGCCTACACTACAGTATTTGTTTTGTTAAAACAAGCTTATTTTTGTTGAAAAGTTGAAGCTCTAGAAAAATGTAAAACATACTATACCTAATCTATACTGTATGTGCCACGGATTGGTGCTGCGATTAGCGTCGGACATGCGCACGCACGCACGCGTCGCACACACACACACACACACAGACCCGGTCAAAGACAGTGTAGAGCCACACCATTACACACACAGACCCGGTCAAAGACAGTGTAGAGCCACACCATTACACACACACAGACCCGGTCAAAGACAGTGTAGAGCCACACCATTACAAGTTCACAAGGTTTCTTAACAACACACTGTGTCATCATGTACACCAGGGGAACCTCCACCAGTTTGGAGTGCACTGCTTTGGCCAGAAGCTACTGTGATTTATCTGTCCAATCACTTCCACCTCATTAAGTGTGGTGTCCCTCGGTGACACACCATTAGCCCCGCTCTGCCCTCCTCCACGAGGCCAGGATGAAGAATGCAACAAACTTCTTTACAACAACTTTGGACAGTTGTCCCAATTTAAGGGACAATATAAATGCACTTGAAAATCTTGAATTCCAGTTTTTCTCCATTACCGTACAAACCTTTCTCACTGTAAAGTATAGAATTCTCAGATTAAAACAAGGCTACACTCATTGGAGAACTGGAGTGTCTTCAACTACACTGCACTGTAAGTGGGGAGAGAAACCCATAATTATGACCTTATATATATTATATATGATATCAATATATATGATATATATGATATATGATATTATATATATATATATTAGTAGTCATTCTTATACAGAGCATTCTCGCACTGGACTGACGTCTAGCTGGTGTAATTATTATAGTGAAATTAACCACTTCGAACCTAGTGTATAGTAACATATAATAATAATATATATTCAAGAGTCAAAAACAGCAGATCTTGTAAATCTACCAGTAGGGGCAAAAGTGACGCTGTTGTGCCAGAAACAGAGAGAGAGAGATAGTGTTGCACTGTCACCTGCTAATTACAGAGAGAGGGAGAGAGGGAGGGAGAGGGGAGTTGCAACACTCAGTTCACACAGGTGTGATTTTTTTAAATACGTAGTGCTTAAGTCCCTAAACTGCTCCTCATTTTGTTC
>NC_137867.1:14835463-14875463 GCF_963924005.1 Protomyctophum bolini | reverse complement strand
GTCATCCCCACTAACATCGCTTGGATGCGTGTTGACTTAGCCTCCTCCCGCGGTGCTCCAGGGGCTAGGCCATGCGTGTCAGTCAGGGGCCATACCGTGGCTCTCTGATGGGGCCCCCGGGGGTCTTTGTTCTGGGGCCAGACACAGACCTGAAAAGGGGTGGGCAGTGGGGCCATGCTTTTGTCTGGGGACACAGCCACTTTGAACCTCACCAGGGCACTTTTAACCCCCCCCCCCCCCCTGTCACTGCTTTTGCCTTTCAGTTTCTCTGGACAAAGGGGAGGAGACATGGGCCGGGGGCGCACGCCAATATCTGTGGGCTTTGAGCAGGCGCCATATCTCTGAGGTCATTGTTATAAAAGGCCAATATTTTATTAAGAGTATAAATAAAGCACGGGCAGTTGTAAATAACAGATAATAAAAAAAATAGATATATCACGGGCCCGTTTCAGCAATACCACTGCAATATCAGGACTGTTAGGTTGTTATTAAATCGCACCCAGTCGCCAGAAAAAAGAAAAGAAAAGAAAGAAAACACAGACAAAAAAAACACACCGTCTAAAATGACATTGCAGTTCTTTTTCCAGACTTGGCAGTAATTGCTAGGGAGACCTGTCCTTTTCTTTTTTGACACACTTTATTGTAGCATCTTGAAAGGGCCCCGGGGCTCTGCTGCTATCCCGTTTCACCTTTTGTGGGCAAAACTGTGAAGGGCGTTTCCATTTCTTTTCTTCTCCTATCAAAAACACTTTCCTGGGTTTCTTCCTCTCTTTTCAGACAGAAACACGCTATTGATAGCAGGGGGGGGGGGGAATTAATTCAAGTTCATAATAGGTGAAACAAACGTTCCACTAATATGGAAAAACATTATTGTTTTTCCCTTACCGGCAAATCTAAACTGCGTTTGGAGATTTGGAGTATATTGCATCCTAACAATCCTATACCATCAGCAAGACAACCTGCAGGTGTTCATCTGAGCTCAGTCTGAAATACCATGGACCATTACAGGACTGTAACTCAGGAGATGAGACCACATGGACCCATTTTAAGGGTCCATTTCCACATCCCCCGAGTTCAATAAAATGAACACAGAGTATTTGGCTGGGTAGCTTGTTTTCCTGTATGTTTTGGACACCTTATCCTGAGCACAGATCTATTGGCTGCCCCACCCAGGTTGGAGGCACACACCTGTTTGTTTGGCCCGAGGCTGCTGCTAGCATGACAGTACAGAGGGGGGACAGGGACCAGCCCGCAAGAGTTGGGTTTCTTTCAATCTCTCTCTCTCGCGCACGCACGCATGCACACATGGACGGACGCGCACGCACGCACACTCACACGCACACGCACACACAAACACACACACACACACACACACACACACACACACACACACACACAGACACACACACACACACACACACACACGTAACAGCCCCACTTGATATAAGATTCCCCAGAACTCATCTATAGGCACTTAGCTAATTTACTGGACCCTATGCACTGCTAATCACCGCCCAGGGAGACCTGAATGAATAACGAGTGTGTGCACGTGTGCGCGCGCGTGTCTGTGTGTCTGTGTGTCTGTGTGTGTGTGTGTGAATGCAGGTGTACACAGATTGTGCATGAGCGTGAAAGGGGGGGGTGTGTTTAACTGCATTATTGCGTGCATGCGTGCGTGCAGGTTTGCAGGTGTACAGGTGTTTAACTGCATTAGTTATTGTGTGTGTGTGTGTGTGTGTGTGTGTGTGTGTGTGTGTGTGTGTGTGTGTGTTTGCAGGTGTAAAAGCCTGGGAATCGAATGCATGTGCTTTGTGCACGTGTGTGTGTGTGTGTGTGTGTGTGTGTGTGTGTGTGTGTGTGTGTGTGTGTGTGTGTGTGTGTGTGTGTGTGTGTGTGTGTGTGAGAGAGACAGGGAGGTTGTACATGTGTATGAGGGGAAGTGAGTACAGAGCTCTGGGGCAGAGGTGCCACAGTACACATAAAAGCTACACAGGGGCTGTGGTGAACCCATCAATTTCCCCTGTGAGCATGTCTGTGTGTGTGTGTGTGTGTGTGTGTGTGTGTGTGTGTGTGTGTGTGTGTGTGTGTGTGTGTGTGTGTGTGCGCATTCACATGATGTGTGTGTGAGACTGTCCCACTGGTAGGTCAGAGAATGTTATGATGTTAAATTGGCACAGTTCCAACCTATTTTTCACCCTGTGCCAATTGCCTAAAAGCTGTAAATCCTGGGCGCTGCTCTCCCTCTGCCAACCTGGGGAGAGCCACAAACTGAGCTCATGCTTACTGTAATGCACAGGCCACTTCTTAGGACCTGACAAGGGTGGGGAGGGCGTTTCCCTTTTTTTTTTAAAGATTTGTTTGTGGCATTTTGCCTTCATTGATAGTTAGTAGTTACAAGTGAAGATTGACAGGAAAGCGGGAGAGAGATGCAGCAAAGGTCGCCCTGAACGGGACTCGAACACGGGACTCGTCAGGCCAGAGGCCAGAGCATAATGTGGCATGCGCCTGGACCACTCGACCAGCGGGTGCATCACGTTGCTTTTGCCTACAGTCTGATACATCATTGCTGTTGAGCAGAACTTTCTGTGGGGTTTTTTTGTTTCTATTTTGTAAATCAACGTCCTACTTGTTCATACTGCAGTGTCACACAAAATCGAAGCGACGCGATTTGAGCTTTATGCTGTTTTTGAATTTGAATCCTGAAAAGTATAACCGTTTTGGATATATACATACATACCATGGTGGTAGCTTCATGCTGTCGTAGATCTGCTATCTGCTATTGTCTCCACGAGACACCCTCGTACGACGGAGTGTTCTATTGGGCATAACATTCTCTCCAGCTCTCGCGTTTGAAGGCAGTTTGCGGGCTTTTACAGTACATCTGAGAACAAGACAAAAGCAGCTGTTCTTTGCTGGCCGCTGTTCAAAAGCTTTTCTCTTTTAATAACCATTTTCCACATTCTCAAATCATAAAAATTTATGATAATCTTTAAAGGCCCTGGCACCGCGCTGCTATAATTACCACACAAAAAAAATAACGAATATGTGAGGCGTCGCGTTTTAAATTAATCCGCGGAAAACCTGCGAGTAACACGCGAGTAACCATCCCCGTGTATACAGAAGGTTCTCTCTAACGTGAACCGTGTGCTTGCTTTCTAAGGGATCTTAGCTTACACGATGAAGATGAAAGTATAGACCCTCCTCTGCCTTGTAGGACAGAGTGAGCGTGGAGGAATGCTGATCGGACGTCATTTTGAGAGGCCTGTTTTATTATGGGGTTTTGGGGGGTATAGTTGGTGGATTAGGATATGTCAAATGTAGCCCAGAGACATGGTGCTTGTATCAACTGTTACTAACAAGGTCCCTCGTGTTGACACATGCACAGTCAAATCCTTGGTGTTAATCTATCCATTTGTAACGCCATAGAGTGCACAAATGTGTTAAATTGAAGCTGCAATCGGGAACGCATTTTAAGGAACAAAACGTTTCAACATATCTGTATGGTAGACTATGTTAATACAATATAAGTCAGCCTTCCATCAAGGAATTCCAACGCTGACGTCTGGTTGACAAGCAGTACTGCCTGAGGCTCATAAGCGCAATACAGCATACTCTCCAAGTGGGTATTCCGTCTCAGAAGATCGGTACAAGTTTGGTCTGACAGGCGGTAGAACCAGGTTCAAATCCCAGGTAGAACATCAACCGATTGTAGCTTTAACACAGTGGATTGTACAGTATGACATTCTGGACAAACATCACATGAATGCCCATTCGGTTCAGTGGACCTGTGCTGCGTTCAGGTGGCCCATGCTGCGTTCAGGTGGCCTGTGCTACGTCCATAAGGCCCATGCTGCGTTCAGGTGGCCTGTGCTACGTCCATATGGCCCATGCTGCATTCAGGTGGCCTGTGCTACGTCCATATGGCCCATGCTGCATTCAGGTGGCCTGTGCTACGTCCATATGGCCCATGCTGCGTTCAGGTGGCCTGTGCTACGTCCATATGGCCCATGCTGCATTCAGGTGGCCTGTGCTACGTCCATATGGCCCATGCTGCATTCAGGTGGCCTGTGCTACGTCCATATGGCCCATGCTGCATTCAGGTGGCCTGTGCTACGTCCATAAGGCCCATGCTGCATTCAGGTGGCCTGTGCTACGTCCATAAGGCCCATGCTGCATTCAGGTGGCCTGTGCTACGTCCATATGGCCCATGCTGCATTCAGGTGGCCTGTGCTACGTCCATATGGCCCATGCTGCATTCAGGTGGCCTGTGCTACGTCCATATGGCCCATGCTGCGTTCAGGTGGCCTGTGCTACGTCCATATGGCCCATGCTGCGTTCAGGTGGCCTGTGCTACGTCCATATGGCCCATGCTGCGTTCAGGTGGCCTGTGCTGCATTCAGGTGGCCTGTGTTGTGTCTATATGGCCCATGCTGCATTCAAGTGGCCTGTCTGCTGCATGCAGGTGGCCTGTGCTACATCCAGTTGGAACATGTACTGTAGATGTTGATGGCCGTGTGATGGCACGCCACAATCTCAGATCTACACCTGACATCATGGGGATTCAATTACAATATAGGCAAGGAACATAACTCACTGTGACACTGCCATTATCCCATCCGTTTGAGGGAATGCGGCATTCACAGCTACAGTATAGTGGACACTCATAAATTCCTTCCTGGCAGCGAACACACACACACCTGCATACAAATAGCCAGGAAATGACCACTCACACAAACCATCACACAATTCACACTCTCATACTAATGGAGCAGACAGCAGAGGGGAGTCTAGTCTCTGTGTTTATTAAGAAGCTCTTGTGCACCGTGTGAGCAAAAATATCAATCTACCTTTCTGCGATGTCTTTGGTACAGTCCTTAACTCCCTGAGAAAGATCAGAGGAGCCTATCAAAGAGAATCTTACAATCTCGATCGGATCAAAACATGGATTAAATAATATAAAGACCCTTATCATGTAATTTATGGGATCGTCGGGCGGCCAGACTAAAAGTTTATTTACGTTATTACGGGAACGGCAGGGAACGTTAAGCACAAAGTGATTATATCCAATAATGTCACAAGAGCAGGGTTAATTTAACCCTGAGAGTGTATGATTATGGTACATATTTATTGAATAATTATTATTACTCTTGTTTAGCCTTAGCCAACAAGCTAGCATAGGAGTGGACTTCGCTCTCCTTTTTGGGCGGGATTAATGTGAGGTTTCCAAATTTCTTCTCCGTTTTCACTGGGCTATTTTATTGAGAGCCATAAAGATGAAAAGTGGGGACTATTAGGTCTCTCTCTCTCTCTCTGTCTCTAGTATCACAGAGCTCTTTCAACTTAATCGGTTTGGGGAAAACCCTACAATGAGATGAGAACAGAGGGGTTTATGAGACCCACTTCCTTCAATCCTGATATCCCATCGCCCCCACTGCACCTGCTTCACTGTCTGAGCTGTGCGTGCGCACAGACACGCGCGTACGGGCGCGCGCACACACACACACACACACACACACACACACACACACACACACACACACACACACACACACACACACACACACACACACACACACACACACACACACACACACACACACACACACACACACACACACACACACACACACACACACACACACACACACACACACACACACACACACGCCTCTCTAATCCCTGTACATCCGCTCCCCGCTCGGAGACGTGTGTTCAAGTAACAACATGCGATGTTTCTTAGCCTCATGTTATCCACCTGTGCCTCAGCCCTCGCTTCACAAAACCCCCCTTGGCGCTGGGATCAGACACCCCCCCCTCCCCCCTCTCCACCACATTTCATCACATTTCCTTCTCCCATATCCTCCTCAACATTGTTGTTGATTGGGGGAAGATATTCTGTGTAAAAGTGAAGGGGCCAAGGATAAACCCCTGGGGGACTCCGGTCAAGGAAATATTTAAGAGGTTTACGTGGTTAAAGATCCACTTCCACTTCCCCCTCCAAGTTTTATTTTTTAATAGTGGTTAATTTTTCTATTCACAATGTTTCGATCCTGACCATCCGCCGAGTTTGTGTAGGTTTTATAGGCTAAAAATATGTTACTGATTTGGATGTACATTTATTGAACAGGGATCATTTTTAAGGGGAGAATTTCAATCTGAAACCATGGTTCTCAGCAGGAAACCGCTGGATTGTGCAGTGCAGGTCTATCTTGGGGTCACAAGTGAGAGAATGCCTCGGGATCCCCCAGGAGGAAGTTGCTAATGTAGCTGTGGAGAGGGAAGTCTGGAAATCTCTGCTGGAACTGTTGCCCCCGTGACCCGACTCTGGATAAGCGGTTGAAGATGGACAGAGATTTTCAACCACACCATGGGACATCATGTGTGGACTGGACAGTGACTTTAAAGCTCAATATCACATGCTTAAAATAGCTGATCTATATGCTCACAATGTGCCGCAATTGCCGATTGGCTATTTAACCGGGCTTAACCCCCTTCACGATCTCGGTCATACCACGCATTGAAAGGTTGCAGTTCTTCTGTAGTGCCAGAAGAGAGATGGAGGCAGACAGACATGGCCGAGCGAAGAGAGAGTTGTTAGTGCTAGAGGTAAGTGGGATAGTTGGGGGGGGGGTCAATGGAAACAGAATTTGACTAGCCACAGGCCACAGATGTAAATAAGGAGTTTTGAAATCCAAATTTTGTTGTGGTGTCTAAATCCCTTTCCCATATGGTTCTCTGTCTGTGGTGGGAGCACTCTCCCTCTTAGGGCACACGAGTGTGCGCACGCACGCACGCGCCCACACACCCACACACACACATTGTACACACACTACACAATATGTACATGTGTGCACATGTGCGGATTGTGCGCATGCACCATGTATATATGCATACAGTATGTGTACATTTGTGTGCACGCATGTGAATGATCGTACACCCACAAATACACATGTGTTGGGTAAACATAAATATGTACTGTACACACGCTGAGCCCTGTGCATATACACACGCATGTTTCAAGGCTAGATCAAATATCAGCATCAGCATAGATCAAATATTTATGCATGTTCCACGGCTGTGGGACGTGTGCACGTCATATAGGGGAATGCTGTAGACAAACGTTTCATCATTGTTGCCGATAACAAAGAACATATTAATGTTCTTTCATGACCTCTGTGCTTTCGTGCTATACTAAACTGCTGTGCCTCTCAAGCATTTTCATGTTAAGGAACCCAAGAATTTATGGGCCACGGACCGCCATTTGAAAATGTTTTGTGCCAGCTGCCAGGGACCCCCAGAAGAGACGATTTGTGTTAAAAGAAATTCAAAATGACTCAAAACATTCCAATACTTTCATTATTATTATTATTATTATTTTCTGCAATTTTGAATAACCAACGTATACAGTAAAATAAAAAAAGTGATTAAAATGATTGTGACGCTGTATCAACACATTTTGCTGGGAAGTCGGGACCCCCTGGAACCCCCATCCCAAGGAACCCTATATGGGTACCCAGACCCCACCTGGAACCCCCATCCCAAGGAACCCTATGGGTACCCAGACCCCACTTTGAGCATCACTGATTCACACTACTTTCTATTGGCCTGTAACGGTGTGTTAACTGCTGTGCTGCCTCTGGCGGTCTTATCTTAATCCTGTGATCATGTGAAGTGGCAATAAAGATGAGAATGATTCTGAATCTGATCCAATGGTGCAGGCCTACTGTACAGTTTGACCTGTGAGCGCATTTATTTTACTTTACTTTACTTAATTTTATTTTATAGTATTTTTGTCAGAAACGTGCATTACCAACCTTTGAGAAGTATACGCACACGCACACACGCACACACGCACAGACACACAGACACACAGACACACACACACACACACACACACACACACACACACACACACACACACACACACACACGAAATGAAAACAGGAGATATCACTTTCGCAAACCCCCCTACATTCTCCACCTATTCCTGGGGGGAAATGGAACCCGGAAAACAGCCACGTAACAAAGGCTTGTGTGAACGACTCATAAAGGCCATCTCTTATCTATTGAGAATCAGTCTCCTCACTGCACAGTAACACAGTAACATCCTCGGTGTTCATTTGACTCTGAGAGCAGGGTTCAATTATTAGTTTTTAAACACATTAACAGCTTAGACCATGTAGTTCTTTGTATGACAAATAGCAAAAATAGAAGCTCTAGCTCACAACGTATCCCATCGCGATGCGTTGTTGTGAGCTTGGAGGAATTGCTATTCTTGCATTTTTTTTAAATGACCACATTCGGTCAAAATAGGGACGCCAGGGTTAATGGGGTTAACACATTTTTACTTATTCAATTGTTTAATTGTGATTAAAAACACAAACATCAAACACATCCGACAGCGACAGTCTACATTTCCCTACAGGAATGCATATTGTCTCTGTCGGGTGGAAACCTCCTACAGTATATGATCAACACTGACCTTTTCTGAAATACTTCAAATATTGATATAGCAGAATTTAATAGAATACTGTAAGCTACATACTGTACAGAACCCCAAGAGGGGTTCTGTACAGTATGTACAGAACAGCAGGGATAAAAACATATCAGCATGAAGGATAAGAAATGAATGACCAGAGAGGGGGATATATCAAACACAGAGGCATGGATTCCCCCCATATCCCCTATCCCAACAAATCAAACCCTTTCTGAAAATGTACAAAGGTACACTTTCAGACACATTTGTACACACAGAGTTACGAATTGTTAAATGATCACCGGGGGATTTCACTGTGCATCGCTGATGAGTGACTCTTTAGACAGTCTGAGAGAAGTCTGTCTGGGGGGACTGAAATAGACTGACCGGAGTCCATACTGACTGAAACCCTTCTGTCAAGACGTAACAAAGCCATGGTCTGTTAGTGTGTAGACAGTATGGGGGGGGGTATTTCTCACTGTATCACACAATTGCCAAAATATGTCAAATCTAAACAATGAAGATATCCATTTTTGCTCTACTTGTCGAATATAATAAGCTTCTAATGTGTGGCGAAAGCCTTCCTCAATCCGCTGTATATATCCCTACGCATAAATCTTCAGAATGCACGTCCGGGGCCAAGTTTAAACAAATCCGTCCATTGCCACTTCAAAGCATTGTTGCTTTATGAGTTTACGACCGTGACTTAGAGAAACCGTTTCAGAGGCTTTTGGGGGGAAGAGATGTACGTTTTTTCTCATGGCTCGGCTATCTGGGCCAAGCCACTGTTCTGGAAGTCTCTCTCCGCTGAAATTTGTCTTGACTCGCGAAAGGAGTGCGGCTCAATACAAACACACAAGTTGGACAGTCATGCATGCAAACGTTGACAGTCCTACATGGGGCATGACTGACGGATGGATTGGGGCTTTCTGGAGACCCAAAGCCACCGCGCCATGTCCCTCTGACGTTCCTGGGATGAGGGATGGAGATGTGCTTGTAGTTGTGACTCTGAGCATGCCATGGCTGCGTCCTTGTGTTGACAGGACTACACGCTCTGCTGGGATATTCACTGATAAAAGATATTCAGAAGTGTAATGTAATGTCTGATCTTTGGAACCTTCGGGGCAACAGGCAGAGAGACCTGTGTGTGTGTAGGCCAGCATTTCCTACCCTGAGTTCCGGGTTAAGATCTGGAAGAGCTAGTCCAAACTTCTAAACAAAAATGACTTTCTTTCTTCTACTTTCAACCAGAAATCCCTATTTTGTCATTATTATAGTAAAAAAATCACACCCGTGTGAAGTGAGGGGCGCTAATATGTTAAAGTCTAACTCATGTTGATTAGGTGATCTGTAATGGTGATGTAAAAACAAACGGTGCAAACATGAGGCACATTATGACCTAAATGTTCCCTTCATTGTCAATGGCGTTTACAAAACAAACAAGACAAACATTAAACCTGCATGTGTATAGGAGGAAATAATATGTCTATCTATAAGACAAACATTAAACCTGCATGTGTATAGGAGGAAATAATATGTCTATCTATAAATGCACCAAGTGTCTTTGTCTGTTCTAGGTCTGTCTGTGTGTAATCCACGTAACTCGAGAACAGTTCGCCCCACCAATTTCAAATTCGACACGTGTGTTCCACACCACCACGTGGTGTGCAGTCTCCGGTGTCCAGTTGGTCGGACCCATGGTTCTCCAGAACCGCCACAAAAGGCCTCTGCCCGGGCTCTGGACAGGGCCCTGCCCATGAGTCCATATATGGAGCTGGCCTGTTCCGACATCATTTTGACATCTGCATAGAGTCCATATTTGAGTATGCCTGACAAAGAACTCCATATATGGCTATAAAAAGGGACACAGACATAATAACTGGGTGGGGCATGCATTTCCAACATGCATTGTTCCAAGTAGGCCCAACGGGCACCGCTCTTGACAGGGCCCAAATTAGCCTACTGATCACACCTGATCACCCCTAGATCTCCATGGAGCTGGCCTGTTACGACATCACATGATGTTCTGACGTCTGCATCTGGGCATGCCTGACAAAGAACTCCATATATGGGCACAAAAGGGACACAGACATAATATCTGGTTGGGGCATACATTTCCAACTTGCATTGTTCCGAGTAGGCCAGTGCCCAACGGGCACCGCTGTAGTAATAATAATGTTATTCAAACTTTTAGGTGTAGTGGTCTTCTCGGCTATGAATCATGTCTAAGGCCTTGTCTAGGAAGATTTCTTCAAAAAAGTACTTCAAGAAAAAACTTTTCAGGATTAATGAATCACAATTTGTGCCCAAGACGTCTCCAGACGTCCTAGGAATTAGAATTCCAAAATTGCAAAAGTAGCAGATGGACAAGCTCGAAATGACCTTGCAGATCTGCTGCTTTTGATGTTGACGCTGTAGTTAACATATGGAAAAATGAGGTTTCTGCCCGACATCAGTGCTGTAAGTGTACATTAACTTAAAATCATACTGTTGTATTCATTTTAGTCGTCTTTTTGGCAGCCTCTGGTAGCTCCATATTGTCATTACAACGTTACTACGAAAGTTCTACTCAAAAAGGAATGCTTTGTAAGATATGGCCTGCAGATATTGAGACGCTAGGACTGCGTCACACACTGCGACATGTGAGCTTGTAGATCTGCTATTTTGGGGTCGTGGCCATAGACTGTAAAAAATCAAAAAAGTTCCGCGGGTCTAACGTGAACGTAAAATGAAGCCTGTCAGTCCTTGCAATGGAAGTCGCCATCTTTCTAGATCCGTTTTGGCCCAGTTCAGGCCAGCTGGCCCATTGGCTGGCCCAGACAACGAGGCGGGACTTCCCCCTTCTTCTTCGTTGGTTTTTATTTTGACTCGAGTGGGTGGGGGATCCCGTTCATAGATTGTAACGGTAGCCACGCCCCTCAGAACATGCGCGACTTTATGGTCATTTTTTTAATAAATGGGACCATAATTTTCCAAAAAGAATATTATGACATTAGAAATGAGACTTTAAACTAGTGACTGGAAGCCAAAAGTATTCATGACCATGTTTATTAAGGTAATACAGTCTAGGTGAAGTTGGGCCCAAATACATGGACTTCTATGGGGCTATGGGTTTTTCTGGGTCCAGTGACAGCGCCACAACAGGCCATTATATGAACTTTCATTTCCTTAGTGGCTTCACAAAATATCCGTCTGACTGCCCCCCTGGTCGTGGCACATAACCTAATATACTGTAAATCAGGCATGACACTTTCAAAGGCTAACACTAATGGCTCTTATCACCGACTAGGGTAACCCAGAATCAGTGAAGTTCTGCGATGGTTTCTTGTTTCGATTATAACCAGGTACTGTGGGTACTTTATAAATAAAACGAATACAAAAAAGCGAAATAGCTGATCTGCTTTGAGTTTAGAAAACATGTGAAAGTACTAGTTCCGGTAACTACTACCCTGAGCAGGGCCCGAATGAGGTTCTGAGAACCTTATGAACCTGTTAGAGATGGCACGGAACGGTTCACTAGAACCTTATGAACCTGTTAGAGATGGCATGGAACGGTTCACTAGAACCTCATGAACCTGTTAGAGATGGCACAGAACGGTTCACTAGAACCTCATGAACCTGTTAGAGATGGCATGGAACGGTTCACTAGAACCTTATGAACCTGTTAGAGATGGCACGGAACGGTTCACTAGAACCTTATGAACCTGTTAGAGATGGCACGGAACGGTTCACTAGAACCTCATGAACCTGTTAGAGATGGCATGGAACGGTTCACTAGAACCTCATGAACCTGTTAGAGATGGCACGGAACGGTTCACTAGAACCTCATGAACCTGTTAGAGATGGCACGGAACGGTTCACTAGAACCTTATGAACCTGTTAGAGATGGCATGGAACGGTTCACTAGAACCTTATGAACCTGTTAGAGATGGCATGGAAAGGTTCACTGGGTTCATGCAGTCGAAGCAGTGTTGCAAGGTCTGCTTATTATAAGCGACGTCAGGCTTGTTTTTCTGTAAAGTTGCTTGTAAATATTGGTAGTTGCGGGTTGTGGTTTTTTGGGCTTGTTTCTAAAATGTAGTTGCTTATTTGGGCTTACATCCAAATTGTTTGATTATTGTTTAAACGGGTGGTTCTCAAACATTTTCATGTCAAGGTCTACAAGCTTGTGAGCTTGTAGATCTGCCACTTTCAAATAGTAAAAGTATGTAGGTTTGAAGAGCTTAACCCATTCAGAACGGGAACCCCTTTTGGTGTTTTAAGAATTATGTCATACTTTAGCTATTGTATAACATAAAATAGCAGATCTACAAGCTCATAGCGCTACGAGCTTGTAGATCTGCTATTTTTAAGTCAAATCTTTGCTTCTGGGGGGGGGGTGTCCTTGGAACAACATATTTTCAGATGGGGGTCGGCGGCCAAATACATATATTCCTGGGGGTCCTTGACATGAAAATGTTTGAGAACCACTGACATAGAAACATGGCTTTTTGTAGGTTTCCCTCCTCACCTGCAGTAGTTGTGGCTCCCCAGGCCACCCTCTCCATTGGGGTACTTCAGGGTGTTGTACGGGTGCTGGAAGGTCTCGTTCCAGAAGAGGCAGGGCTTCCCCCCCTGTAGGCTGGTCTGGTTCTGGATGCCCCGGTAGTCCTCGCCATTAGCAGTGTAGCACTCTGCGGGCCAGAGAAAGAGAGAGAGAGAGTGTTACTGTATACGTTTGTCTGTTGTGCATGTGTCCACTGGGCTCATCAATATGTCCGTAGCAAAGACTTGGCCTTGTCCATGGGACATTTTTAGATCTTCTGTTTTACACACCATTATAGTTTTACAGTATGTACGACACTGATTTGCTATGACACTACAGCACATTAGGAGTCCAATTAGTGCAAGTGGTTCTCAAATGTTTTATTAGCAAGGAGTCGGACCCTCATAACTCTGAGAGTATGTACACGGAACCAAATGGTCCATTTGGTTCCATTTGAGAGAGAGAGAGAGAGAGAGAGAGAGAGAGAGAGAGAGTGTGTTAAGAGCTTTTAAGAGCTGTGGTGTCCACCACAAGCCAACATGATGATGACCCCTGTGTGTGACACCTAATAAAGGTCAATTGTGTGACAACGATTCTCAAATGTTTTCATTTAAGGGTCCATTTGAGTCCCTGGTGGTCCCTGGACCCGACGTTAAAGAGACAGTGTACGGAGATAAGGATCAGAATAAGTGATTCTAAGCAGGCATGTTACAGGCAGACATCCAAATTCAATACATCTACAGTATATATAATTGTTTGAGAATCTAAGGTTGAGTCAATGGTCTTGGATGATATATATATATATATATATATTTTTTTTTAAATGCATTTGGAATGATAATAGACGATAAGTCTCTGGAATATAACTTGTAGTTTCTGCCCAGTCTCAATTCGTACCATTGGCCCGAGCGTGTCAAAGTGAGATCAATCACGACTTGGTATTGTTTCAATTAATGTCAACCCGAGTTTCACAAGAGCTTAGGAGAAAAAAAAAGAGACCTGCAGATATACAGCTAAAGCAAACATGGTTTGAATTTCCAGGAAATATATGACAACCATATGGTGGAAGGGGAGAACAAATGGAGAGAGGGGGGAGAGGGAGAGAGAGAGAGAGTGCGACTGAGAGAGAGAGAGAGAGAGAGTGCAACTGAGAGAGAGAGAGAGAGAGAGAGAGAGAGAGTGCAACTGAGAGAGAGAGAGAGAGAGAGAGAGAGAGAGAGAGAGAGAGAGAGAGAGAGAGAGAGAGAGAGAGACAGAGAGAGAGAGAGAGAGAGAGAGAGAGAGAGAGAGAGAGAGAGAGAGACAGAGACAGAGACAGAGACAGAGACAGAGAGAGAGACAGAGAGAGAGCATGGTCCCCAAAGCAAAACAATGGTCGGAATGAGTCTTTTCTTCTCTGAAACAGAGAAGTCATATAAACAATGGCGAGTGAGCCATCATAGCTCATCACACTCAGCCTCAGGCGACCTCCTGTCAAGAGAGCTTTAAAGCCGATTTGTACTTGGTCGTACGGCGGTGGTGTGCCCCAAACATAGCCGATCTACAAGCCCACAACACGACGCACCAGTGCTGTGTTGTGGACTTGTACATCGGCTATGTCTGGCGCACAACGCCGTCGCATGAGGAAGCATAACAAATTAGGCTTTAGCCGCAAAGTCTGAATTCCTGCTTTGATTAAAATTGGGATATTCATTCAGCGCTTTGATACATTATTAATGTTATAGTTATATTGCAGGAACTCATGAATGCCATTAAATTGTTGACTGCCGGGGGTGCTCAATCAATGTAGCCAGGGCATTAGGAATGACTTAATCCACACAAAAAACATCTGACACTAACAACATATGTCTTTCTTTTTTATATTTTGTATTGTCGCTTAAAAGTTTAAACACACACGCACAAAAATCCAGACATGTCACAACAAGGGCAACGGCTGGGACAATGCGATAACATGCAAATTCTTGATGCTTTAGAATGGATTTGCATTTACTGTAGCTTCAGAGGTGTTAGCCTGGCTGCGGTAATGGGAGAGAACACATCCGGCGGTATTAAACAGCCTACTATCGTTTCCTGTCAATCAAACAGACTTCCACATTTCGTCGATGTCGGGTGGAAACCTTTCATGTCCAAAACCGTTAAAGATTTTCAGGAAATGGAAAAGAACCTATTTAGTGACAAGCTCTTAATACTTTTCATTGATTAAATAATGTATAAAACCCACAGACAGATTTAAACCACTTTCACAATTGATTTCCAAAGATAGCACAAATTAGCTGACACTCAGCTTCTGGATCTGCTACATTTTGCTACTTTTGTGTGACACTGTAGCTTGTCAAATTAGGGCAGATTAGGCCAAGAAAAAGGAAACAAAAACAATAAAAAGTTGAAATAAGGAGCTAGGAGGTTTCCCCGCCCGGCACTGCAGCAGAAGATTTGTGTTTTGGCCGGGCTCCAGGGAGGCTCTCGTTGCTATGTACATGGTGAGTCCCTTTCATCATCACCACGCCGTCTCAGTTTGAGCGTGAGCTCATGCCTCGCAATGTGACAGTCATTATGCCCCCATGGTGAGCCAGCTGTGGTGCAAAAGTCTGATTCCCCGCTTTGCATGCAGTCCAAAAAGCCAAGCCTGAGTTAAACACTAGCCGTCTGTGTTAATGTGCACGCTGCCGGGAAATATAGCCGATCTACAAGATCGCAAGGCGCCGCCACGGTGCGGACGCCACTGTGAGCTTGTGGATCGGGTGTTTGTGTGGTGTGCGACACGATGAACAGCCAAGTATAAATTAGACCCGAGCTGTTCTGGCTTCCTCCCTCCCACTCGCTCTTTATCGCCTCCCTCCGTTGTCCTCTGCTTTTCCTCTTCCCTCCTCTTCTCTGCTGCTACACTCTGTGGTCTCTTCTTGGGTGTCTACTCTGTTCACTTACAGAGGGGACAGGGGTAGGAAAGGAGCTAAGTACATTTACTCAAGTATAACTGTACTTAAGTACACTTTTGAGGTACTTTTACTTTACTTGAGCATTTCCATGCTTGAGCTCTGTATTTCTATACCGCACTACATCTCAGAGGCAAATGTTGTGTTTTTTATTTACTCGCAAACAATTACTTGGCACATTAGTTGTAAGAAATCATACATTAACCAATTTGGCCCTAATTTTATAGTCTGGCAATTAAAAAAATAGCAGTGCTACAGGCTCACAATGCTCACGATGCGATACTGCGTACCAATACTTTTGTACTTTTACTCCGATATTTTAATACAGTCCTTTTACTAGTGTCCACCGCTGTCAGTAGAGCTCTCGCCTTTGGACCACAAGGTCATGGGTTCGATCCCGGGCACCGCCAGCTCAGTGCATGACGACTAGCATAGCTTGGGTGTGGCAAGTCATGCAGGAAGTACTGGGAGCTGATGGTAGTTGTGGGCATGTGGCGCTCCACCTCAGCAACCCATCACCCAGAGGTCTAACGCATTGTTGCGGGACAGTTAAAATATGGAGATAACAATGACTTGAAGTCACCACCTCCAGCGCTGCAGAGGGAGGTGTCTTCCCCGCCTTACAGACCCACAGCAGCGTCACAACTGAACACATCATCACGCCGTACCACTCTGTGTCACTTGCCAGCAATAGCTGGCATAAATCAGCCCTATAGGCCTACAGCAAGGTTCTGGAATGAATTTGAACAATCGGAGGAAGACAGGAAGTCAGCCGCCCTACGTTTGTTAATAGGATCTGAGGAAATTGGCGCCGTCAATGTGCAACATGTACACACCTGCGTGATGCTAATGTTCCTCATGAACTGTATCACATATGCATATGTATATACTGTGTGCATATATCTCTGTTTTAATGAGCTTTCCCCCTCTCTTCTCACGGAATGCTACAAAATTGTTGAGGAGCGTGCACAAACAAAAAATTATTCCACCCACTTATTTACACCTGTGAATCTGTGACGTGACAAATAAAACGATTTTGAGCCAGTTCATACTATAGCGTCATACTCAGCAAAACTCTTTCCCAAGAGACCAGATAAGATAAGATATTGTAAACATAATAACATAAACATGTGCCTCCGGGAAAACAGTGTAAAAATACACAGCCTGACACACCATTTGGTTTCACTTCGTTATTCAGCACATTATGAAAGTTTATTTGTATTATTTTAAGTTAAATGACCTAATAAGCCTTCGGTCTATACCTTTCTTTTCCAGAATAAGAAAAAGAAAAAAAAATGAACTAAGAATGTTTTTGGAAGGAAAAAACAACAAAAACTAAACTAAACTAAAGTGCTCCCACTGCAGCCGCTTGGCGAGACGGGTGTTGCTCAAGAGGCGGTGACATTACTGTCAAACAACACTGGTAATAACTCAGATAGGTTACAGTATGTCAGATGATATAGCGAAAAACAGTCCCTTTCTTTAGGAATCAAGGGGCAATTAGTAAATGCTTATTGCCGGCACTGTTGTTTTGAAATGTCTGGCACCGTTGTATTAGCTTTGTTCACATTATGATCTAATGAACAAACAAAATGTAATGCACAGATACACAACTTTTCCTATCCTTGTGTCATGTGTTCACTGTTGAGCCTAGATTCTAGAATATACAGTACAAGATTCACGAAAAACTAAGTACAAGTTTGCAACATCAACACACAATAATATACACACAGGTGCACACACACACCCACACAATCCGTGCACACGCACACGCACACACACACACACACACACACACACACACACACACACACACACACACACACACACACACACACACACACACACACACACACACACACACACACACACACAGTGTCACACACACAGAGACGGTTCACACCGTTCTTTCAACTTCCCGAAAGAAGCACACTTCATCTGAGCATAAAATCAGAAGCCCAGGGCCCAGAGGCGCTCTCGGTGTGATGACTGAGCCAAAGTTGCTTTTAATTAAAGCCGTTTAGGAGTTGCTGTTGATCCAGAGCCCGTCAGCCAGCCTTTGTCTGGCTGACAGAGAGCTCACCTGACTGGCGGTGCAGCAGACCTCAGACCTGCTGCTGATACTACGACTACCTACAGCACAACTACTACTGCTGCTGCTGCTGCTGTTGCTTCTGCTTCAGCGGTGCAGGGCTATCCTGTAATTATGAGGGCACTTTATGTTTTGTAAAAATGGCTCCTCTCCCTCGGCGGCACAGACAACAGCCAGCGGATTTGTAAATCCACCTTGAGACCTGCTGACTGAAGTGGAACATGGCTTCACAGAAGACAGCCATTTAGCTTCTCACCACAATTGTGCCGTGATGCACCTATGGGGAGTCTGTTGTGTCTGTTGTGTGTGTGTGTGTGTGTGTGTGTGTGTGTGTGTGTGTGTGTGTGTGTGTGTGTGTGTGTGTGTGTGTGTGTGTGGATGCCGACTCTGTGGGAGGAGTGGAGTGAGACCGTAATGGGCTGAACTTTGCTGTGCGCAGCGCTCAACGCACTGCATCAAAAAGAGCTATCCAAAGTGACTTTGTAAATGTTATGTCTCCTCTCCTCTGAGGTACTTTCAGTCTGGAGTTTTTAAAGTGTGGAGTGGAGTGCAGTGGAGTGGAGTGGAGTGGAGTTGGAGTGGAGTTGGAGTGGAGTGGAGTTGGAGTGGAGTGGCGGTGCTCGTCTGCACACGGGCTGCTTTGGAAGGAACTGCTGTTGGCAATCATCTCCGCCTGCTGTGGCCAAAAGCTCGCCTTCCAGGACGAGATGGTAAATATGGCAGCGTTTTGCGGCCCGCCGGAGGGGGGTTGATGTGGTCTTAAGGCACCATTTGCTTGCGGTGGGAATGGGAAGCAGTGGATCTGCAGGGACTCTGAGATAAGTGAGGCCATCATAAAGATGAATGGAGCATTTAAAAGCCCTGTGGACGGCCACACATCCGTCAACAACAAAAAAAGGAGCAGGCCCGCTATGGGTTAAGTGGCGCGGGGCCGTGTGTTTCACTCCCCGTCCGTGATAAGGTGCCCATGGTGCACTGATTGGGCTATCGTCACCTCAGAGCACCCTACACGCACGCACGCGCACACACACGCACATGCACACGCACACGCACAGACACACACACCCCGCCCTTTCCCTGTCACCAAGCGACCGTGGCGCTCTCGTCACATGGGCCAGGCCTTTCTTGTGGTCTCATCACAGGCTGTGATGGGAAACAGAACTACCACCGCATGAAAGGCAGAGCGAGAGAGGGGGAAAAAGAAAAACCTCCTCCTATAAAATATATGCAGATCTACAAATAGAAAAAGTCCGGGAAACAGAGGAGGACGACGACGAGAAAGACTCGCCCTGCGCTCGCAAGAACACACCGCACAAACCCGGCAACAAGAGCAGCCTTTTTCAGAAAAAAAGGGAAAAAAAGAGAGCGCAGGATAATTCTGAGAGGGTTAATCACCCTGTTATTATATTTGTACGGATTTGCGGCTAATGACTTCCACATTGTGACTTCAAATGCACTTGATGCTCCGAAATGGGGTGGGGGGTGCGGGTGGGGTGGGGTTCGGAGGGGTAGAGTTTGTTGGGGGGGGGTTATGGTACCATGGTCATGTGATCTCCAGAACACAAACAAACAAGCATGCAAACAAGCAAACAGGCGTTTTCGCTGAAGCGCGTTGCCAGGGCACGCTACAGCACTTATTTGTTGTGTTTGCTATGAGGGTTGAAAGGCAAGCGATAATTACAGATGACTGTTTCCTTGCAGAGGGCTGACATAAAGAGCTTCCTTCCATCTTTATTATATGCTTGGCGCTTCAGGGGAACAGGCGAACGAGCTTGACTGCAGGGGCAATATTTCCATCACAGCAGCCTCGCAGTGTGAGTCCATTATAGTGAACAAGTGCTGGCTACATGATACGCATACATACAACCGCTGGAAATGTGCTGTGTGTTATGTACACCGCCGTCAATACAAACTCTATCCGCGCTGCGCAGCGGTCAGCCATGCGTACATAGCTTACTTTTTCCCACACATTCTGTGAAAATAGGCAAACATTTGGCGAAAATAGCAGGTCTGTCGTGATGTACGGAGCTTGTAGATCGGCTATTTTTGGCGAAGAGATTTGGTGTGGACAGAGAGGGAAAAATAGACCTCTGTGCACTGTGTGCAGTACCCGGTTTATGAAATACTGCACATAGTGTGTAGGGGTCCAACTCCAGACTCTCTCAGAGTTATTATCGGGTGGGTCTAGGAAATTAAAACCTTTGAGAACGACCGATACAGCCAATTCATCATGATGTTATATGTATGCGGCCCTACTACAGGTGAGCCCCCCCCCCCCACACACACACACACACGCACACACACACACACACACACACACACACACTCACAAACATGCTTACATTTAAAGCTATAGGATGCCTTCCGAAACAAAACACAAAGACGACGACATTTCACGTCAGCGACACATTATTAGTACAAAGAAATGCCACAGACCTCAAATCAAACCTCCAATATCATGCAGTCTATACCACAGCGCCCTGGTAGCCATTACTGTTGTGGTGCTCATTAATGTCAGGGTAAGCAAGAGCAGGGGCCACAGGGTTGGGCCAAATCAGGCCAGCTGTGGTGGGTTACAGAGTTCCACACTGGAGGAGGGGGGGGGGGGGAGGGGGCTGCCTCTCCTTCTACTCGCCGGCAGCCATTGGTGGAAGAAGTACTGAGAGTTCTTTATTTTTTTTACTTAAGTAATACAATACCACCACAATATGAAAATACTCAAGTAAAAGGCCTATGTTCGAATGAAAACATTCTTAACAGTGCCAAAGTAAAAGTGTAGTGAGCTATTTTTATAGCCATACATTTTTTTAATAGTGTAAAATTGGACTTCATTGGTTAATGTATGTTTTGCGTTAATAATCTACATCTGCAAAGTAACTAGTAAATCAAGTTGTCAAATAATTGCAATGGAGTGAAAATGTATTTTTAGTAGTGGAGTAGAAGTGTCAAGAAATAGAAACACTCAATGAGTGTAAATTAAATGTACAGTACTGTACCTAAACATTTTTTAAGTACAATGCTTGCGTAAATGTATTTTCCACCACTGTCAGGCTGTGCCAGCAGCCATTTCCATTTCAAAATCACAGCCTTCAGAGATACCCACACTGTTCCGCATATCAATTTTTGCATCCCATCAGATGGGAACAGATTTCTAGGCAGATCTACAGACATTTCTTTAATTGATTGGAATTGAATCTGACACAATATGGTTCAAACCATTGCTAATCGGTGGTCTAGGACTCGGGTGGAATCGGACCCAAATATCTGGCATTGGTCGCGCTCTACAGCGTACTCATTTCCCTCCATGCTTTTGTTGCAGCGCTGCGGCCTCGGAAAGCTGGGCAATAAACCCAGGCCTCATTGAGTCCCCAAAATAGCCTCACTACTACTACTACCATCCTTCCTAAGTACTAATTCTCCCTCCATGCAGATCCCCTCCTCCATTCTTTCACCGCAGCAGCCACAGGTCCACGGGGCTGGTTGCCAAAGCGGCCGGCTAGCACCTAGTATAAAACATGGCCCTGCATCTCGTTCTGGTGTGGCCCCTATTATTGTAGCCCTGTAATGGAAAGAGCCTAATGTAAGCCCACTGCCAGAGCCAGCGGTGGGCTGAAGGCTCTGCCAAAAAGAGACCAACAAAAAAAAATAGAAACCTTCTGTTTGAAGTTTCACATCACAAATGAAAAAGCATAAAAAAGGTTTTCAGCCTCAAGCAGTGTTACGTTTTGATTGATGTTGGACGATCTATCAGCAAACATATCAAAGGGGATAAAATGTCTTACCTTTAGTAATTCCCACATGGGGATGGAGGGATATTTGACAGAACACAGTGGAGACTGGGTGTCGTTTTTGGCTTCCAAGAGGCGAAGATGGAAGTTCTTTTTTTTTTTCTTTTTTTGGGCAGATTCAGATTTTGACAAATGCGATGAAGACACCGACAATGTAGCTTGCAAACAAGCTGCTGATAGAATGTCCATATACAAGGGACAGGCCGAGCAACCAACCATGAAGTCAAAGCACGTGTCGTGTTCAATTACTTCCCCCTGGCACTGATCCGTACAATTTCCTCTAATCAATGTAGCCATATCATATGTGCTCAAAAAAGAAGAAAGAAAAATGTGGATGCCTGTGCGCGGGCTCTCTTCACACACTAAGTAGACAGGGTTAGGATGCCTGGGCGCGGGCTCTCTTCACACACTAAGTAGACAGGGTTAGGAGGGTTAAACAAACAGAAGGCGAAACCTGCTCCACACTCAGTGAAGTGGCTCCAGAGCAGCTCTGGCACCACAGTAAACAAGCCCTCATGCACCCAGCAGAGCACAGGCCAGGCCAGGGCGCCAAGCTGGAAGAATCATTTTGATTTTTTTAACTCAAGTTAAAGTAGCAATAGCCTAAAAATACTCGAATACTGCAAGTAAAAGGCCCATGTTAAAAGTTCTAACTTGAGTAAAAGTACAAAAAGTCTCAAAATGAAGTCACAGTGTGCTAAAGTAAAACTACATAACATAACCCTTTCAAGAATTTGTAGAACGTTTTGAAAAATGCCTGGTCTACCATATGTGATGCAGTGTACATGAGTAGTAAATGGTTGCTCTTATCTCCATACTTTAACTATAGTCACACAAAAGCATCAAGAGTAGCAGTATCTGCTACTTTTACCGTTTTTGAATTGTGAATCCTGAAAAGTAACAGTTTTAAGTTGTGTCCACCCGAAGGAGACGAAAATGTACTGTACTGTGTAAAATGTTACTTTCCATCGCTGACAGGGCGGGACCGGCAGAGACGCTGCTGCCTGCAGTGTTGCACGTGTTTGCTTTCCAAAAAGGTACACAATTAGCATGTTTGGGACAGCTTCATCCAAAAAGTCTAACCCAACTGCAAATTAAAGTGGTGCAGCGTAGAGCAAATGAAGCCATTTGGAATGATATGATAGACGGGAGGGAAGAGAGAAAACAGCTGGAGAGAAAAGGAGAGAGAGAGAGAGAGAGAGAGAGAGTCTATCAGTCTCTATGCTAGTGTACTATATTATGAAAAGCTTTCCCCACAATTCGGATGCAAGGGGTTTAAGTGGTTTAACGATCCCTCAGATTGGGCCCGCCTCTCCCCTTCAGCTCTAATTTTCTCCATCTTGCTCAGCGCAGCGCCATTGAAGTATAACACTTGGTTTACTTTAACACTTCCCATTGTTATGGATGGTGCCGGCACAAAGCCCTGGCTCCATAAAATTAACAGCAAACACAACAGATAGCGCCTACAAACACCGCGGGCTAGGCCTGGGCATATACACAGAAAAAGGAGCTCTGCGGTGCAGCTGCGTGCTGGGCCCCTATACTAGGAAACAAACAAACTGTGGCTTGCTTGTGTGTGCGCGCGCGTGCGTGCTGGAGGGAGAGAACATGTCTCCATATGGGCTCTCCGTGGCATTCGGGGCTTTGATAAGCAGAAGGAGGATCTATGGCTTGCGATGCAAAACATGATGGTTGACTGTTGCTAATGGCTGTTCTCGCGCTGCATGGGGGCGTTCTCAGCCCCGCTCTGCTCCCATGTCCTCGTCCAAATGGATGGTAAGATGATCTCCCTGTCAGCCAGCTCACGTCAGATGTTCCCAGATAAACACATGCAGTGACACAACATGCATTAATCTCAACATCTACCCACATCATTCTGTCTCTCTCTCACCCTCTCTATTTCTCCCTCCCTCCTTTTCTCTCCCTCCCGTCCTTCCTGATATCCCTTGATGGGACTTACAGTAGTAGGAAAGAAAGGGAGCTATTTTCATCAGCGGAGGAGCCACAGTGTTTTAGGATGTAACCAATGTGGAGATGGAAAAGACATACCCACACGAATGCCCCCATGCAGACGCATGCGCGCAACACACAACATCACTGGCACCACACACACACACACACACACACACACACACACACACACACACACACACACACACACACACACACACACACACACACACACACACACACACACACACACACACACACACACACACACACACACACACACGCACGCACACACGTATTAATCACATTTAGCTGTTGGGCAGTAAAAACAGCAAGCCCTACAAGCTCACACCGTGTCGCAGTCGTGGATCGGTCGAGAGCTTGTAGATCGGCTATTTTCATTGTATGGCGGTGTCAGGCTTAAGTGGTTAAACGTGTGACATGCTGTGTAGAGAGGCCTGGTATGTCTCCCCATGCCAAGCCGCTCAGCGGCCTTTCATGTCGCCCCAACCATAACAAACTGATCCCTCATCCACTCTACAGTATACGCGCCGATGGACGCCAGACTCCCGTGCAGCAACCAGCGCTGGAGGAGAAGTACTCTCTCTGATTATTATTTATTTAACTTAAGTAAAAAGTAGCACCACCACACATACCAATAAAAAAAAATACTCTCTGTTGCAAGTAAAAGTCCTGCATTCAAAAAGTGCCAAGTTAATGGCGTCAAAATACAGTATCAGTGTAAAAGCACAAACAATGTTTGATGTCGCTGCCAACGATAACAAACGGATCCCTCATCCACGCCGATGGACACCAGACAACTCCCACACATAAGCCCTCCTGTGGTAAAAGTTGCCTCTATACTTGGCGAGCTCTTTTTTTCCCGCTTCGCCAAATCTCTTTGGACTTTCCAAAAATAGGCGTTCTAGTCATGCAGCTTAGATTGAAGTGTTATCCCCGATTCTTAACACAGGTGAGGTGAGTTACAGAACAAGAGAGAGAAGTGAAGGGGGGGGTTGTTGCTAAACACACCTGTTTTGGATGGTCCTGTTTGTGCTCAGGTTAGCTGGCATGTGGAGAATGTTAATTATATGTGGTTTGGTTAGAGCTAAGGCTGTCAGGCCGTTTCAGGGGCATGTGTGTGCAGCCATTAGACCCCCCCTCCCCCCCCCCCCTCATCCACATCTCTCTCTCTGAGGCCTTTTGCGTGATTACAGGGCGCAGGGAAGATGAGGTCTGACTAGGATAAATAAAGGGCTTGGGGTTGAAATGAAGGGACCTCCCTTGCTGGTGAATAAAATTAAAATACAATGCTACCATTAAAACAAAATGACATGCTGGGACTTTCCCCCTTATTCTTATATATGGAGATGGACTCACACTCACTCCATTATGATAACACAATACAAACATTGTCATCTCCAAGAGGAGAGCACTATGATGATCTTCAGCAAGATGAATCTGCAAACATACCGAAGCGTACTGACATTGGTTTGCAAGATGTGTACATTTTAATACTGAATGGCAATGAGAGAGTATACAAACGCCAAGGACGAAGGGACATCTTATCCCAGTGGAGATCATCGCCCCCGGGAGACCCCCGGAGGGCATTTTGGGTAACCATTCAATGTGGAAAAGTGTGGTTCTCAAAGTGGGGACAGGGTTAGGGGACAACCAGGGGTCGAAATGACCCTAAAGCCAGATTGATACTTTAGTCGCGTGACAGTGTCTCGCGCCAAGAATGGCCGACCTACAAGCTCATAAAGCACCCTGGATGTGAGCTGTTCTCGGGCCGTTCGTGGCGAGACACACACACACCGTCGTGCATGAATTAGGCTTAAAGGAGAATTCCATGCTAGAAGGATTCCTTACCTTTATTTGTAGTTGTTACGTCCTCACCAAAGAGGTCCAGGTGTTATTTTGTGCAAAATTGCATTATTGGCTGTTTCCCCTAATATAAGCCCTCAATGGGGGTTGGGATTTTGTGCTAATTCGCTTATTTTTGAGCGATGGAAATAAGCGAATTAGCACAACACCCCAATGCCCCATTCAATTCAATGCAATTCAATTCAATTCATTGAGGGCTTAGTAGGGGAAATAGCCAATAATGTGCTTTTGCACAAAATAACACCTGGACCTCTTTGGTGGGGACCTAACAACTACAAATAAAGGTAAGATAGCCTTCTAGCATGGAATTCTCCTTTAACGGACCCGTAAGTGTAAAATGGAAACTAATGGACCCTTATGGGCTCAATTGGTTCCATTTTGTACACTCTCAGAGTAAATAAACGGTGTACATTGGGGTCCCAGAGATTGAGAAATGGGGATCCGTGGCATAATGCAGTGGTTCTCAAAGAGGGGTCTGGGGACCCCCAGGGGTTCTTAAAGGAGTTCCTCAGCTAAATGTGTTCAAAATCAGTTTTAACCACTTTAATCTTAGATACTCGGCTATTTGAAAATAGCAGAGCTATACAAGCTCATAATGCGTTGCATCGCAACCATCTGCCATTTTCAAGGAATCTTGAAAGGAAAAAAATATATATATATTGTTTTTTTGAAGAAAGAAAATGAATTCGGGGGTCCTTGAAATGAAAATGTTTGAGAACCACGGGATAGTGCTGTACATGTAAAGTCTAGTATAGTTCAATCAAGGCAGCCCCAGAACCGTTACTCCATTCCCCTTTGCAACAGTGTTGTTCAGCAGAGCACACAAACATGCATCCATCTGTGTCCAATGAATCCCCAGCACGCCTGTTTCGGCGAGAGAGAGTGGCGAGCACATCAGAGAGAAAAAAGTAAAGGCCCCGTCGTGTTTGTTTTGTCTATCTTTGTAAAGTGCAGATGGTGGCATTGGCCCCGTCCTGCCTGTATTCCTCTGTCTGTTTCATTGGCCCCGTCCTGCCTGTATTCCTCTGTCTGTTTCCTTTTCTCTACACTTTTAACCCATTCAGGCCTGACCTCGAAATTAAAAAAGAAATCTTCTAAATCCTCCAGTTTTCTGAAATAAATATTTTCACGATTTTTCAAAAATAGCAGACCTACAAGCTCGTAGCGCGCCACTCGGTGGCGCGCTATGAGCTTGTAGATCTGCTATTTTTCAATAGCTAAATTATAACACCAAAATGGGCTCCCACTTCCCGCCCAAAATGGGTTAATCCGGGTTCCCCCCCGCAGAAGAAAAACTGCGAATGGAATTTGGGAGGGTTACGCGGCAGTCAAGGGCACTGTTGTACCTTCATCGCACACTCCTCTACCGCTGTATAAACCTGAGAGATCATTTGGCTCTGTGCAGAATGATGTCCGCAGTGATCCGTACGGGTCTGCTTTTACACCCTCAACGAACACACCTGTTCTCCTTTTCCTTTTTTGTCATTTAGGGGCATTGAATGACTTCATCACACTTGTGTCGCACAAAAATGGCCGATCTACAAGCTGTGAGCTGCTATAGATCTGCAATTTATTTGAATCCTGAAAAATAATAGTCATAATGAAGTTTCCATCCGACAGAGACGACATGTTGTCCTCAGGGAGATAAGACAACACAAAATAACTCTCCATTGTGATTTCAACTAATATAAATAAATAGGCAAAAGGGAAAATATGTTTTTTGTGCACCTGAAATAGAGGTTTACGCTCATTCGCTCAATGACCCTCAAAACAGAGCTTCAAATCTCATCCTCTGTGGATTTAAAGAATCAGAAATAATGACCCGTATGGGTCCGCTTTTACACTCTTAGGCCCGACTGCAGGCGTCTTCAAAAATGTTCAGGTCAAGGACCACTTAGCTGAGAGAGAGAGACGAGGCGTTGTGAGCTTGTAGATTTGCTGGCTAATGTTCCCCTCAGAATAGGGATGCTATAGGGTTCAAGTGGTTACTGAAAAATGATGTTCCTATCACACAAAGATGGGAGATAAGGCCCCCTGTAGAAATGTGTCCTCACAGACCCCTAGGGGTCCAGGACCCTGTGCTGAAGACCCCTGCACTACAGTGTAAGGCTTTTTGAATGAAACAAACAAAAAGTATGCATTCATCTCAACTTCCCGACTTCAGGATTTTTATGTTCGAACCAAGTGTCCCCCTTTTTTTTATCTCGCCTGACTGACCCAGTCAAAGAGCGAACAGCGCATGCAATACTGCTGTATCAGATCACAAAAGGCTGTCAGATAAACCGCAACAAAACATGCTCCCGAGGACACAATAACAGCAGCACAAAAGGCTGCTAACAGAGCGAACCAAAGCGTTGGGCATTCAGCCTCCTTTTAAACCGGCCAAGTCTCCAGTTCCTGATCTCGACTGTGAAAAGCGATCCGTTTTCACTGTGGTTTGTGTGGCTGTGGGAAGAGGCATGCAGTACTGGGAACCAGATGGCTCTGGTAGGAGACAGGGGGGGCATCCCACTGCTGCAGTCCCTGAGAAGGGGGATCCATTTCGGAGGATCCATTGAGGGCCGGCGGCAGATCCCGTTTCATGGCACCGGCCGAGTGTGACCGCCCTCGGTTGACGTTGGTCGCGGGCTGGTGCCACGTAGGCTATACTGCAGGCCCGGCCCGTTTGTTTTCACCTCAGGGAGCTGCATTCACCTCACACACACACAGGACAGACAACTAAATCAGGGTCTCTCGGCGACTTGGGTTTCATCCCCCTTTGGGTTCCACCTCTTTCAAAGCTTCACTTTGCAACGGGATATCACTGGCTCCACGGCTCCAAGTACAATGACTGTTTGTGACAACACTGAACCAAGATGTTCCTGTGTGCTTCTAAAGTAGAGGCCATTATATAACTGAATTGCTTAAGTCGAGTTAACTCAAGAGTTCGATTCAGCGGAGAAACATCTCCATTTCAGTTAATGGACATTTATTTCCATGTTCTTTCAATAGACCACAATGAGGGAAAAAAAGGCAACATCCCATCCCTGTTCTGTGTGCTTTCTCTCTCTTCATTGTCCATCTCCCTGTCATGGCTTCTTAGCTCTGCCCACTAACTGGCCTCGCAGCTCGCTCCTTTGTTTGCTGTCCACTTAGCTGCATCTGCTCCCTTTCCTTGTCCTAATGTTTGTTCTGTCCACTTAACCATGTCCACTTGCTCGGCCTTGTCAACATAGCTCTTGTCTGTGGGCGTTTCCTGCAACAAAAAAAAGGGGGGGGGGGGAGGCGACAATTTGCCTTTTCGGCCACAAACTTCTGCAGCTGGACCTGCACCAGAGGCCCCCGGGCTCTGCAGCCAAATTACTCTCTTTTTATTTAAAGTGGTTGCCATTCCTCTGCCGCGCCGGAGCACTAGACCTCAGTGGCCCCGGCCCAAACACAACTAGCAGTATAAAAGGAACCAGAGTTCACTGGACAGGTCATGTCTCACACAGTAGCAATTCAATATCCTCCCCGCTATGTTCCTGGTTACGCTTCTCAAAACTCAGAGCTGCATGTGACACCGCAAAAATACATGTTTGCTTTGAAACTCTGGTCAGTGGTCGGTCACTGGAGATTTTCTTTTTGCGAAACACCCCACCAATCTTTGGCGTGATGTTTGGAATATGTTACATGTTTGAATCAAAGGAAGAATAACAGCCTCGTTCACCTCAATCATACAATGTCGAGTCTTTATTAATAGTGTGCAAAAAGAGAAACAACGAGAGAGAACTTCATGGTTTGGGGTCGAACCAAACACAACAAAGCAAAAGTCTCTTCTCCTGCTGTACGTATGTTCTCATCAGGAAGATAAAAGCAAAGGCCTCCGCAGCTCCAATGAGCAGCACATTCTTATTACGAAAGTGCCCAAAGCCAGTAAATCTCGAATGTGATTTAAACTCATATAAATCCATGACTGGCAATAAAGAAAATCATATTTTGTTTTTATTCTGTTTACCCTCCAGGGCCTGCGAATATAGCGCAGATTCCCCGTTTCGATAATGAAAACAATTGTTTATGTTGGGAGTTAATAGAATTCATAGAGGAACACGGGATTTCATTACGGTTTGATTTGGCCCCTCTAGCCCTGGACTGTGTTTCCGCTGATGGGCTCCGACTGCTGGACCCGGCGGGCCTGAGAATGTCACCCGGCAACGCCCGGAGTGGCGCTCCTCATGCATAAGCAAAATAAATGTCAGGGAGGTATACATAAGCCGGCTGGTGAACATGCATAATGGCAGTCAAATGAGCCCGGCGGCAGGGAGTAGAAACGCTGTCCAGAAAGAAAGCTGGAGAAAGAATACTCACTGGAGGAGGATCAACAGGGAAGAGGGCATTAACCACTTAAATCCTACATAGTACATACTTCATTGTACATCCAATGGCAGAAGTAGTCAATCTATACTGTAAGTTTATAATGTGTAGCAACGTGACACCTTGTGAGCTTGTAGATTGACTATTTCCATTGAACGTCTGCCTATTTTTGTCAAATGTTCTCCCTATTGTGACATGCCCAGTATAGGGATGCTAGGGTTCATGTGTTGAGAAAGATCTTAGGAAAAGAAGATTTGCTCCAAGCTCCGGAAACCGACAGAGCTGATCTGAAGTGTCAGCACTGTGTCTGACGTTTGAGTGACGAAACAAACCACTACTTTAGCCCCGGTGATGGAACAACAGCAGCCAAGTGCACTCTCCCCCGCCTAAACGCTGTTCATCTCCTTCGCCCTTTGACAGTTGCGCTGCGTGGCCTCCTCTGGATCGGACGCGGTGGCCTGGGATTGGCGGAGCGGGCGGCTACTTGACAACTTAATTTCATGTTGTCCTGCGGGGGCCGCCTCGACAGTTCAGGGAGCGAGCTGACGCAGTCAACCTGACACCACTTTGTTTGGAGAGGCCTATTTTTCCATGCTTTACATGACTCTGACATCTGTCATGCCCTGCCACCTCTGAAGGAGGGGGCCGACTTGCTTGTGCTGCTGCCACCAGCACAAACGCTGAAGTGGTGGGCCGGGTCGGGCCGATTTGCATGCCAACCGGCCGGGCAGGTGGTGATTTGCACAAGGTGAGAGAATTCTTTTAAAGAATTGATGGGAACAAAGGAAGAAGAAAAAACGAGAGCACACAGAGAGAGAGAGAGAGAGGTGCTTTGATCAAACACGTATGAGCCTTTGAACTCTTCAGAGCAACATGACAGTTGGAGGAACAATCACAGTGGTATGGTAATGACTGTGATTGTGTTCATAATAGCTGGGTCTGCTTGTCCATCTCACCGGCGGTCGGCGGTTTCCTGGCCAGTCCAACCCACTGGCATGGACTGGAGACTGGCGGCCGCAGCGTGACCTTCACGGGGCACCACCCAGAGGTCAAGAGGAAGTGACTGGCCAGCTGCTCGACACAGAGCCACATGCCGTGCACAGTAACAGTCCAGCCTTTTTCTGTTGCAGATAGCGAGCCAACTTCAACTCACTTTCAGCCAAGTAAACAAGAGTATTCTTCAAAATGCTGGCGTCTCTTTACAAGTCGGGGCATGCTGAGTGTAGGGAGTGTAGAGATATTTAAAAAAGGAAAAGCTATCAAGCTTTCTCCTCCTGGCATCTCTGGCATTCCCTCACTCAGACTCCAATTCTTCATCTCCCCTGTCTCTTTGTCTCTTCACACCCTAACCATGGATGTATACTTAGTCGTACGATGGTGTCCCATACCTAAAATAGCAGATCTACAAGCACACAGCGCTCGTAGATGTATAATGTAATGAATGCTTAAATTGCCACTGTACATGTTCATAAAGCAAGCTTGTTACTGCGGTCTAGGTTACACTCGGCAAGGACAACAGACAAAAGAATGTATTTATGTTGTCTAGCTATAGAACATCCCGTCACAACAAGAAAGCAATCAAATGAAGACGCTATGAGGTGCAATCTCGGAGTAAAATGAACACAGAGGATATGACTGTGTGTGCATGGGACTGGTTATGCATGGACAGCATAGATAGAGACGAGGAAAGGCCTGACTGACTGGCTACGTATTTACTGTTTAGCACTAGGAAGGCAGCCGGACTGACTGGGGATGTAACAAAGACCAGACTGTAGTGAAACGAGATGCACAAAAGAAGCACAAAGGATCATACATACATGAGATCCACACACACGCACAGACACACAGACGCACGCACACACACACACGCACGCACACACACACGCACACACACACAGTCAAGTCCAGCAACTGTGCAGCCTAACCACAACACGCACGCACATATGCATGCACGTGCGCGCGCGCGCACACACACACACACACACACAAACATCCTAGCCGCGTGGTTTGTCTGAACAGTGTCTGCTGCACAGAAGCCTGTCAAGAGGAGGAGGAGGAGGAGAGGTTTTCCATCTCCCAGCCGGAAGAATGAGGGGTACCGCAGGGCCCACATCTGAGACCACCTACAGACCACCCTCCCTCCCTGCACGAAGGGGATTGGGGTCGTCGTCGGTGGTTCTCACTGTACGTTTGACCTCCTGAGGGAGAAGCCACGGCCTCTCCTCTCCTCCCAACTCCATCCCTGTCGCCGCCATCATGCTCACGTTGCCACAGATGGCACAGGATGCTCTGTTATTATCTTCTAACACACACACACACACACACACACACACACACACACACACACACACACACACACACACACACACACACACACACACACACACACACACACACACACACACACACACACACACACACACACACACACACACACACACACACACACACACACACACACACACACACACACACACACACACACACACAAAGATCTCTCTGTCCTGGGGGTTGTGGAGGTTGATGGAGGCTAGACTACAGTTACACGAAGAGAGCCAGGGGAGATTATGTGGAGGCCGATACAGGAGCGGGTGTGTGTGTGTGTGTGTGTGTGTGTCTGTGTGTGTGTCACTGTGTGCACGTGCGTGCGTGAGAGGGCTGAGGCCACACAGTAAAATCCTCAGTTGTTAGTTTATCCATTTGTGTCTCAAAGAATGCACAAATGTCACCAGAACGGCCCCTTACGGGTGGTGGTGGGGGTGGAGAGGGTCAATGGGGGAGGATGTGAGACCTGTGGGGTCAGACATTCGACGTGGCCCCTGTAAAACCCGGAGCAGGAACACAGGGGGTTTATGGACTCTCCAGATGGCCTCGGTTAAGACCTCACATCTGAACCTTACACACATGTGTGGGCATGCACGCTCGCGCACACGCGCACACACACACACACACACACACACACACACACACAAACACACACACACACACACACACACACACACACACACACACACACACACACACACACACACACACACGTTTCATGATAGGCCACGGTATAGGGAAAGCTTTCACCTGGTTTGCTCTCTCTCTCTCTCTCTCGCGTCTTGGATTGACGCAAAGAATTCCGCCTGATTTATACTTGGTTGCGAGTGAAAATAGCTGATCTACAAGCTCACAAGGTGTTGCGGTGGTGCCACCCCACAGAACTGGCCATGCCTGGTGAGGCAAGATAAGGAAGCCCTGCATTCTTTGCTTTGACCTACTAACTGATCACTGATCAGTTGACTGTGGGTATAAATTAAAGGCATTTCAACTGCACAAGACGAGCAAGGGGAGTGGCTTGTCGCTTGCCACGCCTCTAGTCCTGTACATTGCTGAATCATCGGCTGACGTCCATACAAATTAAATTAAATAAAAGTTGGAGTAGGCTAGGGGGTAGATAAGCGCTTATCTACCCCCTACACCAACTTTTTTTATTTATTGTTTTATTGACGTCAGGCGATGATTAAATCAGGAATATAACTCACAGATTGCCGTTTACACCGTCAAGAGTTATACATGTATAGCCCAGTAAACAGAGTTATACATGGGCCCAGTAAACAGAGTTATACATGGGCCCAGTAAACAGAGTTCTACATGGGCCCAGTAAACAGAGTTCTACATGGGCCCAGTAAACAGAGTTCTACATGGGCCCAGTAAACAGAGTTCTACATGGGCCCAGTAAACAGAGTTATATGTACATGGGCCCAGTAAACAGAGTTATACATGGGCCCAGTAAACAGAGTTCTACATGGGCCCAGTAAACAGAGTTATACATGGGCCCAGTAAACAGAGTTATACATGGGCCCAGTAAACAGAGTTATACATGGGCCCAGTAAACAGAGTTCTACATGGGCCCAGTAAACAGAGTTATACATGGGCCCAGTAAACAGAGTTCTACATGGGCCCAGTAAACAGAGTTCTACATGGGCCCAGTAAACAGAGTTATACATGGGCCCAGTAAACAGAGTTATACATGGGCCCAGTAAACAGAGTTATACATGGGCCCAGTAAACAGAGTTCTACATGGGCCCAGTAAACAGAGTTATACATGGGCCCAGTAAACAGAGTTCTACATGGGCCCAGTAAACAGAGTTATACATGGGCCCAGTAAACAGAGTTATACATGGGCCCAGTAAACAGAGTTATACATGGGCCCAGTAAACAGAGTTATACATGGGCCCAGTAAACAGAGTTATACATGGGCCCAGTAAACAGAGTTATACATGGGCCCAGTAAACAGAGTTATACATGGGCCCAGTAAACAGAGTTATACATGGGCCCAGTAAACAGAGTTCTACATGGGCCCAGTAAACAGAGTTATACATGGGCCCAGTAAACAGAGTTATACATGGGCCCAGTAAACAGAGTTATACATGGGCCCAGTAAACAGAGTTATACATGGGCCCAGTAAACAGAGTTATACATGGGCCCAGTAAACAGAGTTATACATGGGCCCAGTAAACAGAGTTATACATGGGCCCAGTAAACAGAGTTATACATGGGCCCAGTAAACAGAGTTATACATGGGCCCAGTAAACAGAGTTATACATGGGCCCAGTAAACAGAGTTATACATGGGCCCAGTAAACAGAGGCTGTAAAATGTTATGAGCACAAAGTCTCCGTCTCCGTTCTCCAAAACTTTTCCGGATTCAAATTAAAAATCACACCCGTGTGAACTGAGTGGTGCAACTCCCCTCTCCCCCCCTCTCTGTCTCTCTCTCTCTCTCTATCTCTCTCTCTCTCTCATTAGCAGGCAACAGTGCAGCACTATCTCTCTCTCTCTGTTTCTGGCACAACAGCGCCACTTTTGCCCCTACTGCTACTCATAGTCACATAGCCACACACAGTCACATAGTCACATAGGTTAACACGGACAATGCTGTTCCTTGGAGTGGTTGCACCACTCAAAAGTAGCAAAAGTATACAGATCTACAAGTCGAGCATGTGTTGCGGACCTTGTAGCATGATCAAGTAGGGCATTTATTTAAAAAAATAAGTTAAAATATGGAGATAGGATGTTTCTGCCCGACAGCAACGATACGCTATAATGCGTATCTCCATCGCAGCTACTGTGCAGTGGCTCAGTAGTGCTGCATGTGCTGCATTTCTGATCCAAGCCAGTGTTCTGGCAGCGGCCGATCTGTTCCCCCGCTGCAAGGCGAAGGCCAGCGCGGGGAGGCTGTCTTCTGTGGTTTGGGTGTGATGGCCCTGACGGAGCGCAGCAGGCTCGCTGCGCTGCAGCTCTGCTGGCCCGGCCGGCGGTCGGGCCTCGAAGAAGAAGAAGAAGAAGCACCAGGCGGCGGGTTGCCAGTTCCAGCAGCTTCATCTGAGCTGCGGCAAAGCTATACGAGGGGGGGAAACACTGGCTCTGGGGACAGTGGGGATGGTAGCGGGCTCCCTAGGTAGGGAGGGAGGGAGGGAGGGACCAGGTCCACCGCCATGCGCATGCTATAGACAAACCCAGTCTGGAAATAATGTCACTGCTTCATCTGCAGCGAGTTAGTTTGATGTGACGCATCGTCGCAACGCAGAGCGATCGTTTTGCACGTCATTCCAGTGCAGCCTTACAAGTTATTTCATGCATGTCTAGTTCGGCGGAGGCTTGGCAAGCGTGGCTGGAGGAGAGAAGGAAAGCCTGTAATACACGTCTTGCCTCACATCACTCCAAAGTGGAATCGAACGCACCCAGATAGCAACCCCATGTTTTTTCTACAACAGGCCTTATTTCTGACAGCCACGGCATTCTTTGATCCGATATTCGGAGTGAATTCCACACTGGCAAATGTCACAGCTCGCCCTCAATCAAGACTCTACTTGAGAAACTCCCTTCTATGCTATTTGTGTTCATGTTTCTCCACACGGCTAATTGGAAGAAACGCCTCTAAAGATGACCCACAGAGGACCACAACATTGAAGAAACGCCTCTAAAGATGACCCACAGAGGACCACAACATTGAAGAAACGCCTCTAAAGATGACCCACAGAGGACCACAACATTGAAGAAACGCCTCTAAAGATGACCCACAGAGGACCACAACATTGCCTGTTCTATAGGGCAAAAACAGGGGATGTATCCATCTTACCTTTGATAGCGATAGGAGATTTGGAATGGACAGGATTTCCCCTACGTGTGCATGCAGCCAGTCAGTCAGACAGACCTAGAGGCACACACACACACACACACACACACACACACACACACACACACACACACACACACACACACACACACACACACACACACACACACACACACACACCTTGCTCTCCCTGCTACTGAACATAAACACAGCCCTTTTCAAAGTGTGTAAGCTCCATGCTGGTTCCAACAATGTGCTGCTCGCTCTGCCATGTCATGACATCACAAAACAAAAAAAGGAGTCAATGTGTGTGAGCGTGACGCGACTGCAACGACTCTTGCCTGAAAAGAGGGCAAGCGTCTCTCTCCCCCCCCCCCCCCCCCCCCCCGACCCCATCAACGAGACCGTCGCAAATCCCCTGAGAGGGGAAAGACGACAGGAGAATAATTCCCTGAGAGGGGAAGGACAACAGGAGAATAATTCCCTGGAGGGGAAGGACAACAGGAGAATAATTCCCTGAGAGGGGAAGGACAACAGGAGAATAATTCCCTGCAGATTAACCGGCTCTGGCTTGTTCGCGGCGCCGAACATTACCGGCTCCTCTCGGTGCAACTCAATTACACCTCGTCGTGACAGCTCTCTGACAGGAGATGGCTTCCATTTGTGTGTGTGCTCATGTCAAGGGCCTGGCGCGGCTGCCAAGTGAGCAAACGTCAGGCCTGAATATAATAATAAGACAGAAGTAAGCATGTTGGGTGTCTAAACATGGTTCTTGTCTTCAAAAAGGCCTCAAGGTGACTTTTTACCTTGGAGCCCCCACACCCCCTTGCATGTGACAACTCTGAAACCCCCACATGTGCACGCACTTGTGTTTTCCAGACACGTTAATGACTTAATTCCTATATTTATGAGGAGGCCGATACAGGAGCCGATACGATGAAGAGCAAAAGTAACCTATCTACAAACTCACAACTGTGTGCTTGTAGTTCGGCGGTTTTTCCCGTTTTTGAAACCTTTCCACAAAACAATGCTTAGTTAGGATGTTCAAAATATTGAGACACGGCCTGTGATATTTGGCGTCCCTCCAAAGGGGTTGGGGAACACTGCTCTAATATTGTCCCTTCAGGTGAATTACGGAGGAGAGACAAATCGTCACTGCACTGTACATTACAGTACATTACATTACAGTACATTATCGTTGCCGCTGTCAGGTAGAAACCTCTTATCTCCACATTTTTACTTTTTTGTGTTTTCTGGTAAATTAACCCATTTGTTATATATATTCTGAAAGAATATATATTCAAAGATTTGTGCCTCATTTTCACGATATTTCAAAAATAGCAGACCTACAAGTCAGTAGCTAAGGTATAACATAATGCTTAGTTAAAACACCAAAAGGGGTTCCCGTCCAGCATGGGGTTAACGCCCTATACTTGATCATACTCGAGCTTGTAGATGTGCTACTTTTGCTATTTTTTTATTAGAATGCTGAACGGTATACCACAGTTATGGACATATGAGGTTTCCACCCGGACAGGGATGGTATTAGGCTATATGGGAGATGTGTGCAGACATACTGTATAGTATGCATAAACGGTGCTTTTAGTCTTTCACCCGCCAGCGCAAGTCTTCTCCGACCCTTTAAAGCTATTTGCCTCTGTGTGTGTGTGAGAGAGAGAGAGAGAGAGAGAGAGAGAGAGAGAGAGAGAGAGAGAGAGAGAGAGAGACTGAGTGTGTGCATGCAGCATGATAATCCCATTGCATAAGATGAAATAAGAATGCTCCATTTCTGCGAGATATGATTTGGAAAGTTGGAAACACAATCCTCAGCGTTCATTCAAGCACATTAACCCCCGGCATCCCTATACTTCGGGTCATCATACAGAGGCCAAAAGCTTTTCCAAAACATCACAAATCTACAAGCTCAACGTCTCACAATGACGGCCGTTGATTTCACTATCAGGCTTAATTCCATATTATGGGGGGGAATATTCGCCCCCCCCCCCCCCAAAAAAACAGATCTGTAAGCTCGCAACAACGTGTTGCAACTTGTAGACCAGAAACGTATGGCGGTGAGATCTGGTATAGAGTAGACCTATAGACTACGGAGCCAACTAAGGGCCGTTTTACTAAGTGAAGAGGATTGAAGTGCATGGTTAACTAGTCAAATGAACACAGGATTAAACAGGATTTCCCTGTGTCAAGGGACTACGAGATGTGAACAAACCCACTTCAGGGAAGTGTTCCTGTCTGTGTGTATTTGATTTAGATCAGTGCTTCTCAATCTTTGTCATATGTGCTATAGGGACTCCCATAGAAGATTTGTGTGGTTAAAACAGATTTTGATACTATAAAACCGGGAAAGTATCAGTATTAGATTTTAGCGTTGGCTATTGAAAAATAGCAGGTGCACAAGCTCATAGCTTGTGGATCAGCTATTAAAGCTTTTGTACAAGCTGACAGCATGTCACTTCGCGCCGCTTGTACATCTGCTATTTTTGAACACTTTTGAAAAATCTTGAAAGTGGGAGAACTAGGCAACTGCTTTAGAAGCACTGATAATAGATGACCCTTCACAACACTGCATGGCCATGATGATGTTCAGCAAGCTATCCGTATAAACCATGTAGCTGCAGTATGGCAATGAATACGTCTCATCTGAAGAAGTCACCCACATGTGACTCCTACTGTATGTATGGGACAGTCAAATCAGTGCATGGGGACAGTCTGAGACACCCATCCAGAATAGAGCAAAGAGTTGCACTCATAAACAGGCTCAAGCCATTTGCTCCCTGCACTGACTGTTTAAATTATTGTTTTATTGTACAGTGACTATGGCACAGTTGACTTGCACTGAGGGTAAACTCTGCCTTTTTTCTCCCCCCTCATCCCCCTCCATTGAGAGGGGGGAATACCGTAGCTTTAAATACTTTGTTAATACATAGGTACACATGGGAGTACTTACGCACTGGCCCAGATGGTGGGCCCTCTAATTTGAGTCCAAGGGTATAATTAAGAGACAAAAAATTAAAAAGGAAAGCATGGGGATTTGCCGTTTCAACATGAAACGCAGCACAAATTACAGCAGGAGAAGTTTTGGTTTGTGCGGTCATCATTATTAGATATTCAAATTAAAATACATTCTTCCCTTCTCTGAGAAGAAAGGCAGCTCGTTTGGAATGGAGCTCCATCTGTAGTCCTGCAGTCCATGGCATATACATAGGCTATATACTTGTTCAATGATTTTTATTTGTCTAAACAAACTACTGTATATGTGGAAACGATTGGCTGATTCAAGAAAAACATCTATAGGGAGGAGGGGGGACACATTAGATGTTGCTGTAGTACTAGGCTATTAAACACCTGGCAATACTGATACAATCCTATCTGAAAAAGAATTCCGTGCTATTAGTGTCGCATGTCACTTTGATGTGTCACCCAATAATAGCTCACTTATATAAAACCAGTCGTTTGGCAGTTATAAAGAAATGCGATCCGCAGTGCCGTCTTACCATCTCAGTGGATGGCAAAACACTTCACCGGTTTCAAAACAAATTCCCCCTCCGGCTCCTTTATGTCAATTACAATCAAACAAAAGGCTATATATTGGCATTATTGCGTGCTGCTGCTGCTGCAGGGCATTATGACAGGCAGGTCGCGATTGCGACGTGCCTGTCACATGCCCCATGTTCTGCACTGCCACTGCAGAGGCAAGCACATCTGTCCGGGACTCTTTCTTGGCGCACACGGGGCTGTTGTTTTGGAATTGGACAGAGTGTCAGAGACGAGAGAGAAGTCATAATAGGCTACAAATAGTTGCCTGGTGCCTGGTTGGATTTCTCTGGGAAACACGTAGGCTACTCCGTAGGCATATACGCACACAGTTCTCCT